>NC_044019.1:21311182-21611182 GCF_900496995.4 Aquila chrysaetos chrysaetos | reverse complement strand
CATTAAAAAAAAAAGATAAAGCTAGAAATAAGTCCAATATACATAGTTCCTATTGCTATCACTAAAACTTGTTCTGAACGCTAATACTAAGAGATTAGGGCTCCACACCAGTGTTCACCTGGAGGTTCCTTGAAGGGTTTGGTCTACTGCATCACACACTGGTGATCACACAACCATCCAGAGAGGAGCTTTGAGACCCCCAGGTTGTGATATACTTCAGGAATATAACAGATTTGTGAAAATCATCATGAGACAATGCAGAACTGTGACCTCCATAGCAGTGTCATTTTTATAAGGTCATATAAGAACTGTGGTGAAATATTTTAACATCTTCCAATTGAAGATAATTAAATCTAGATACCAGAGTCCGGCAGAGATTACATGTTCTTGGTAGAAAAATTATTAAGCTTTTGGTGTGCACTTCTTACGACATTGCCAGCAATGTCTCTGAAAAAGTCCCTACCTCTTCCACTAACATACAGTAGGACAAATGTCTTAAGACATAAGCGAACTGTTTTTGCTTTTCCAGCACCCTCAAGTTAAATAAATGCCTAAACGCAGTGTTATCTAAGAAGCAATAAAATTGTATCTTGGCACATGTAAAAGATTATCTGTTTTGTTTATGACTTGGATTTGGAAAGGTTTGTTGTATTAGATAATCCTAACCGTCCTGAGAGCTTTTTTTTTTTTTAGTAGTAGTCCTTTCATACTAAAATTTAACATTTTTATATTTTAGTAACAGAATTGCAGTACACTCTCTGCACTGATTTTCTTCTGCTGTTTCAGGAAACTACCTTAAAAGACCTCAAAAAAAGCTTGTTTCCTGCAAGTGAAACTGCAGCTCAGACTGGATACTAAGCCAAGGATTTTCACTGAAGCCCAAGGGAAGGTTGTTTGCTAACTCTTGTTGAAATTCAGTGGGAGTTGGGTGCCG
Source organism: Aquila chrysaetos chrysaetos (assembly GCF_900496995.4). Classification (NCBI taxonomy): domain Eukaryota; kingdom Metazoa; phylum Chordata; class Aves; order Accipitriformes; family Accipitridae; genus Aquila; species Aquila chrysaetos. Next base: position 21,610,248 of record NC_044019.1, on the reverse strand, counting down.
AGACACTAAGCATTGTTGCCTTCAGCTAAACATGACACTTCCAAATCCACTGCATACTGTCCCAACAAAAAACTGCATCTGAACTTTGACAAGCAATCGCATTTTCTTCCACGTTACTCAATGAATTTGGACTAGAATTAGCGTCACATGAGAGAGAAATCGTGTTCCCATGTTTGTTCTTAATTCCTATTAAGGCTTGGAACACACTGGGCATTTTCCAGTATAAAACTATAGTTACATGAGTAAGAATGCTGAAATCAGAGGAGTTATTCATGGTAGCACAAACTGCAAATTTAGCCCCATAGTATTTTACAGTAAAATCTTTTTTTACAAAAAAATTGGGACTTGGGTAGACTATATCCAGCTATAAAAAAGGCAAACATTCCAATTAGAATGAGGTTCAAAATAATCAAATTATTTATCAATAATGGGTAATGGGGTTATATTAAGACTAGGAACTTTTTTATAAAGCAGAATATAGAAACAGTTTTTCAGAGAATGTAAGTATCACTGATGTGATTTCACTCTAAAGGCTACCCTTTTCTTTCTGCAAGCTCTTCATAGTGTTTCACTTACAAACATTCAGTAATGCACAGTACATTTTGTGCACTAAATTTTCCTTTCAAGCTCAATGCACTAAGGAAGAGTAACTCCAAAAGAGACTAGAGCTTCTGGGTTTAAATTTAACACTATTTAAGGAACGCAAACCTTTGCTAGGGGATATAACTGTTAACATTGTGATTTTTCAAGCCTAAGGTTTCTAATGGGGTTTGACTGTTCCAGAGATAACATTTTTTTTCCTAGGTAACATATTTCAAGTCATATTATGAGCAAATGTTACAAAATTTTAGTGTAATGTGAAATACTGTAATGTCAGATAGCATTATTTATCTGCTTAATATGACTAAAACCATTAATTGCTGGGAGCCATGCTTCATCCCAGCAACATGAAAATCCATTTTGTGCCTATCTTGTCAGTTATTGTCGATTTTCTTAATGAGTTGTGATGTAGTGAAATTCTGTTGGGAAATGTGTTTATATATTTCCAACTGCAGGTTCTGTACGGTAACTTATTACATAGATCCTCCATTAACTCAATGTTTTCATTATGCCTATGCCACAACATATCAAAGGTGCATTTTTCTTGCTTAGATATGTGGAATAGCCATTATTATTGCACATGCAGTTTTAATTATTAGAATTTATGAAATGAACTAAGTGGCTAATGTTCATTGTCTTATATTTCCATTTAATGATTCAATCAGGTTAAACCTGTCTCCTGTTCCAATCAAGGTACTGTACATAACTCCCTGAGGAAAGGAGAATGCAGCCTATCCTGATCTAATTACACTTACACACATATCTTACAATAGTTGCATAACGCTTTACTATTTGCAATGCAGAAGTTGATCTTGATCCCCGCGAAGTTAATGGCAGAACTCCTAGTCCCTATATAGAGAGGCAAAGGCCTTGACCACCCAAAGGCAAACAGAACAACAGGATGGTGGGACTGGAGGCTAGAAATAACCTTATGACCATCAGGTCCTGATCTCCGTACTACTACTACTGAACACTAACTTTTAGGAATTTAGACTGATTCATACTCATGTAAGATAGTTAGGGCATAAGTCTAGTTCATGGAAGACAGTGTCTAGTATTTTACTGGTGTGTTCAAGTGAACATAGCCATTTTATTGAGCAATGGTGGCATCACTCCTAGACAGCAAGTTACCATTAGCAAATAGAGCTAGGGTGACAGAAGGAGCCACAGAAAACATTTCAAGGCCAAAGATTTGGCCCCTCACTACAGGAAGGACATTGAGTTGCTGGAACGTGTCCAGAGAAGGGCAACCAAGTTGGTGAGGGGCCTGGAGCACAAGTCTCATGAGGAGCAGCTGAGGGAACTGGGTCTGTTCAGTCTGGAGAAGAGGAGGCTGAGGGGAGACCTGATCGCTCTCTACAACTGCCTGAAGGGGGGTTGTAGTGAGGTGGGTGCTGGGCTCTTCTGTCAGGTGGCTGGAGATAGGACGAGAAGAAATGGCCTCAAGTTGCGGCAAGGGAGATTTAGGTTGGATATTAGGAAAAAATTATTTACTGAGAGGGTTGTCAGACGTTGGAACAGGCTGCCCAGGGAAGTGGTTGAGTCACCATCCCTGGAGGTATTCAAAAAGCGTGTAGACAAGGTACTCCAGAACATGGTTTAGTGGGCATGGTTGATGGTTGGACTCGATGATCTTGAATGTCTTTTCCAACCTAAATGATTCTATGATTCTATGATTTTGTAAAACCTGACTCAGCTTGTAGTCAAACACTTGGAACCATCCACCACTAATAAGCCGTGCCCTTCTCTTTTCATCACTCCAATTTAGTATGGGCTATATTCTATTTAATATGTCCAGCAAGGAGCATATTAACCATATTCACTAATTACAAAGGAAGAATTTAAGATTATTTTCCACTGAAGTTTCAGGCACCAGTAAGACTGATGTCCCTCAAACTCAAGTGCTGTATAGGTTATTCCAAACATCATGAATTTCAAAGCAACCTCAGAAGAACAAGTTACCCGCTTTCCCATAGTATGAAATAGTGTACAAGGGACACAGATGTGTATGTGACACAACAGGCAATTTCACACCTGCATTCTGTCTCTCCACAGGATAAGGTAAAATATCTTCAACAGATGGGAGTGTCTCTTCACTATGCCAGTGACAAGAATACAATTATCATTTATACACACTACTATTCCTATTGATAATTAAGGGATATCCATCTTCAGCACAAGTGTTGGCTCTGGTGAGAGCAGCAGAGTTCTGGAGCTCATATACTGCATGTTCGTCATTTTCCTTGTGGAAGAATTTATTTCATAATCATAAAGTGTCCAAATATGATCTGGTTGGCTAGCATTTGAAGTTTTAGTATTTGCTTAAGTGTTTTGTAGTTGGCCTCACATTTGTGAGGTTGGCCACATTTGTGGTCTGAAACCACCACATACCTGAAATTCCTGGACAGCTATATAGAACAAGTCATGGCATGATACTGAATCTGAATAGTAATTCAGGGTGACACATATTAGAAATGACAATGTTTCATCATATCAACAAGAATTTAGATATGCATCAAGACGCTTTCACAGTTAAGTGGGAAATCTTTTCTTTATATGGGGATAGCCTGAAAACCTTTAAAATGAAAGTTCATTGGACCAATGGAGGTACAAAAACTTAATGAAAAAGTAGTATAGCTTTTGAATACATACCTTAAAATCCTCAGTAAGGCTCCATGGTGCTTTTGTGGATGGTGGCACAGAAACATGAGTTGATAATCCCATAGCGCATGCCACGTTCTCAAACAGTTCTAGTACAGCACTGGCCAAGAAACAGCCATCACTGAAGATGCTGCATTCGTACCCAACAGATTGCTGAGGTTTAGGTAAAAATAAAGTGTAAAAATAAAGATACTCAATACGCTGTTCCAGGATTCACTGTCTTCTCCCACCTAAGGCTGCTGTTGGATTCTGTGGAATTTTGATGCGTGCATGATGATGAACGCTGTGTTGGTCACCATGAATCCCACCACTACAATTCAAGTTAACAAGTTGGTATCAAGACCACAGTACCTAGGAAGAAGAAGAAGAAAAGAATCATTCTATTTGTCAATTACTGAATTCCCAAGAGCATGATGTTCTCAGAACTTCTCAGGACATATCTTCGGTTTGGATAAAAGCCAGTAAATTTAATGTTTCAGGAAGACAAAAAAAGGAAGGGGGGGGAGGGGGCTTTTAACATTAGAGCAACTGTAAGATAACACAGACATACAAAAAATAGTGTTGACTAGATTGACAGGTTAGACACATCCCCCCAAATTACTCCCAATGCCCCCCCTCATCAACTTTAAATTCAGCTAAACTGAAGTTCTGCTGACATTGCTTTCACTGCATCTCACAGGGCCTTGGTTGCTGGGACACAGAAAAGAAAGGAACGCTAGTTGAGAATGCCTCAAATGAAGAAGTGCAAAAGAATTGAGACAGATAAAACTTCCTGAAACCTTCAGTTGGTAACATTTAGAGGAAACATTTTAAAATCATAGGGAGGATTTTTTTTAAAAGGTGAATTCACAAGTGAATTCCACAGGCAGCAGAAATGAAGGGAAAAGAGGGGCTGGAGAGGTGTCCTAGAATCTAACAAAACCAAAAGACTTCTCCATTCCTGGTCTTCATTTAGATTTTGCATCAATTCCTTTACCTGTGTCTCCCTAGTCTTTCTTTGTCCTCAAGTTTTAAATTGAGTTAACAGCACAGTCACAACATTTCTGAGAACCCCCAAATCTTCCCAAGTCACTGATAACTTTTAAATGCTTTATGCCGAAGAAAGGAAGTTTTCACAACTATTACATCTGCTCCAAACTGGATACAGCAAAGTATAGTTAAACAAAGAAACCAAATGCAAGAGACTAAAAAGCGTATTATTCCATTATTCCCATCTATATTTATGAACAAAAATACGTCTAACCTGGAACAGACAGATTTAGGGCTATACTGAGTTGGAATATTTAATTTACTACAAAAACATTTAAAAGTGAACACTATACAAGAAAAGTATTTGTATACTTCTTATAGGCTACAGGGTACTGTTTTCCTAGAGACAATAAAAGAAGAAATTTATACCTGAGTTTAGTCAAACTAGCAAATGTCTCCTGCATGGGTCTTTCTTCAATGTAGTTGCCTGACCATTAAAATTCTAGGATACATTCTTGAGCTAACAATCAAACCCCATGACTTTATTCCAAGGCTGCCTACTTAGTTTCTTAATAAAAATCTCTCTGTTATATCAGCTCTACAATTGCTGCATGTGCTGGATGCAAAGTTTGGAAACTTTCAATCATCACAAAAAGGTTATGAAATTATTTCAGTATAAAAAGGACCTTTCAAAAGCCTTGCTGTCAACTAGCATTAGGTTTACAGAAAAGTTATGTAGACATCTGAATGGATATAATAATTTATTTTCCCTCTTTTTCAAGGAAATAAACTTTTCACATTTGCTACCCCAAAGCATGTGAAAAAGAAGATTGCATATGACATTAAAATGGGTCCTCTGGGATAAGGAACTTGGGCATAAGGTAGGTTTTCCCCTAAATCAGACTGTATCTATGGTGCAGCTTTGCAGTGTATTCAGAGAATTTTCTAGGCCTGTAACTGTGATGTAAATAAACACTAGCTTAATAGGGGAGACCTAGGTCCAAAATGCAGTCAATAGAGACAAGTAGGGCCCCCTCAACTATGGTTTCGGAAGGTATAATTATGGGTGCATAAAGCAGATAGTGCAAATATCCTCCCTTTATGTGTCTGCATCCTTTCATAACATACACAAACACGGTTGAAATAAAGCAGGCAAGATGAAGAGCAATGAGAAATGACACTATGAAATACTGCCTTTAAAATCTACTTTATTCAACCGGAAACAAAACATTTTAAAAGGTGATAATGCTCTAAAAGCTATTTAACTCACCAGCCAAATCAAACTGACCAAAATCTAATTTATTCCTTGTCTTGTTTAGCAGATGCTTAAAAGATCGATATAGTTGTCTCTGTAGATAGGCATGAAATATTAACCAGTCTGAGTGTTCTGAAGCTTTTTACAACATATTCAGCCTCATTAAACATTAAGCAGCCTTGAAATATAAATATAAAATAACTATCAGCTTCCTATCCTTCAGACACAGAACAAAGGTAGCTCAAATGTGGGAAGCAGGAGGAAAAAATATTAAATGAACTGGGAATTCACATAGAAGTTAACATAGGAAAGCTGTCAGTATAAATTGACTCAATCAGATACACTTTACCATAAGGAAAGATAATATTGCAATATCAGAAGAATATCTGCTAAGGAACAAAACAGTAGTGTGACAAGAAATTCATAAAAATATGCCTCTGACCACAGATATATTCATCTTAGGCCCAATCCTTATTTATACTACAGCTCCCTTCACCCCTCGTATTTGCTGTAAGACCCACTTCATGGGTTCATTGAGAATGAAGCCCTCTTCTCTTTTCCCTGCTTTTTGTTACTGTCTGGTATGTTAAAAATATCTGGGCAATACAGCAGAAAAGTGTTTCGGGTTCACTAAAGGGAAATGTCAGCTTTGCAAATCACTGAAAGTAACCGGACATAAACTGTCAAAATAAGTCAGCAAAACAGTGTGGTTATTGTCAGTACGTAACTCAAGCCTGCAATCCGAGATGTGGCTAAAGGTTATAGACAATATAGCAAGATGGTTCTACTATGATGTACAGATCAACTAAGTTAGCTAAAAATGCTGTTTAATTTTAGTATATTCAGTACATTTAATACCTTTTTCTCCCATTTATCTGCTTGCTTTACTATTACTGCACACTGATAATGAAGAATAAAATTCAACCTCACACAGTATTGCCTTTACCACTGCAGCGTCTGTCAGGGTTTACAGAGAAGCTTTTTATGTAGCTTTCTTATTGCTACTTCTTCTAGTATTGTCTAATATTTATATCGGACCATTCGTACCAGTGTTAGAATTTATTGCAGCCGCCTTCTCTCAATTTGGCAAGATGGTAACAGCAAGAAGTGAAACTGTGTAGGATCCATTCCCCTGCAGAGATACTAGATTTTGTAAACAATATACTGAGCTATTAAGTCAGAACTATCAAATTCTCTTATACAACATGATGGTAGGAATGGCATCAATCAGTCATTGCAAAAACCACAAGGAATTGAGAATGAAACCAAGAAACTAATTCAGTACACCTAGAGGCAAAAAAAAAAAAAAAATATATATTTTTTTAAAATAGATATTTTTAAATTTTTGTAGCATAAGCAAGATATCAGTGGGCTAACATAAAGAATAAGCATATCAGACACATTAAGAAATGATATTCAAATAGCATTTGACATCGGGCTATTTTTGCTGCATTCTCAGAATAGAACTGAAAAGATACTTTTGCATTCCACTGCATTATACCATATTTTTATACTTTCTTTACCTGGATGCTACGCTGTTAGCAAGCATTGATTAGAACAGCATCAAATCAAATGTTTTACACTTATTTGCCTGCCAAATTTTCAGATATGCTTTGTGGATATGGTTATACCATCTCCAAAGGCGCATTTTAAAATTAAATTTAAAAATACATTTAATGGGAAAAGATGATACGCATTGTGAGCAAAGCGTGGCACCTTGCAGTTTAGTCAAAGGGGCAAGTCGTAGCTTAACCACAACACAGGCTCAGGGAGGGCAAGCAAAGCCTTAGATTTTCTGTACCCTCTTCAGTTCTGCACCATCCTACCTTGCTCCAGGTAAAACTCGGAACAATCTCAGATAAAAAACAGCCCTGTATTACCAGAACCACACTTGTCCCTTCCCTATTATGCCTTTTTTTTTTTGATGCACGTGTGATTCACAGAGCTGCCGCCTCAGTTCCGCTCAGCAGAGGCAGTTACGCAAGGAGTCGCTCACATTTCTTACAGCCACGAAGGAGCACAAGGAAGCCATAACAAGGTACACGGACGAGGCTGTGTGATGCAGACGGGAATGCACAAAATTCATGTAGCAGCTTAAGGAGTACTGTGCGGTGCCTTGCTTGCTTCTTTAATCTGAGTGCTTTGCCTAGATTGCAGGTCCTGCAGGTTGTTTGGGAAGAAAGGTAATCTGACAGCAGCATCAAGCATTTCTTTGATACCATGGTACAACACAGAGGAATCGAGCAAGACGGTTTTCTTGCTGAGATTACCACAGCTCTCTTATCCAAAAATCCTCTTCTCTCAAGGGTACACTCATTCACTTGTCATCCTTGTATCTCACTGACCTTCTGGCATATAGGAAACAAGCCAAACACCGGTGTTTAGAAGGTCACCTAAGTGCCATGGAATTGGCATTGAGGCTTTGGGTAGAAGCAGCAGGCACAAAGATGGGGATATATAGGCAGCAATAGTACTGCAAAGGGAGAGGAATTTTACCTATCCAACTGCTCTTCAGTCAAACCTGGAAAACTAGCCTGTGCACAGATGAAATCTATTTCACTTTGTACTCTGCTCCCCTTGAAAATTTGAGAGAGATGAAAAACACTAGTGCCAAATTTGCTGTAAATATCTACTCAGGCGAGGTGTAATAGTTCGCTTTGATCAAGTTGCACTTACACTTCTCTTGGACATCCATCCAAACCCAGTTTCTGGAATGCAATCTTTGAAGTCTTGCAGATTCTTTTTATACAAGACTTCTCCTGTCCGTCCACACAGTTAAACCTTTTAACCAGGCAATCCCTCACAACTCAGAGCTTTATTACTACAGTGTCTTTTTCCTGACAACAGACTTGCCCCTGCAAATGCTCCGCTCAAAGCACTACTCCAAAGCAAAGCCAACACTCCACTCTCTCCACTCCACCAAACTCCAGGGGACTCATCTTCACTTTCAAAGCTCTATAGAGCCTACCTACCCTACAGTCCCCAATATCCCTGGTCTCTCAGCCACTGCTGAAAAGTTTTATTCCTATCATTCACCCACAGCACAAACGGTTCAGTTTTTAAAGGTCAAATAGAAGCCCAAAACTGTGTGTATGCTCCCATGCTGTTCCTTATATTTGAGAGGGTTTTCTAAGTCTCTAGTTAGCTCACAATGCCCTCCCAAAGCTCTCCTCAGCCACGTCTTCTAAAAATGTAACTGCCAACCAGCACATTATTATGTTTTCTCTATCAGCAAGACAAAACTGAGAGGAAAAAAGGAAACTCTCTAATAGATCAATTGACATTTCAGAGAGTGGGGAGGAAGAAACTTCTTAGGACTTCCACCAGTCCCACCCTGGGTGTCGAACACAGCCCGCATGCATTCCTCCTTTTGCCTCCACCCATGCGCTTTCCCTTTTCTTGTGCTGTAAATTCTTTGGCAATGTCTTTTGGTTCAGCGCTGGTACAGTGCTTAGGACAGTGAAATTGTGCCTCATGACTTGGATTCCTAAGAGTTACAGTAATACAAGTAATAAAACAACCACAGTTTTAACTTTATTTGACTAAAATTCATACCTCAAGACCACCAAACCATGAAGAAATAACCTGCAAGGGAGAGAGAAAACAATCACACAGATCAGAATGGCACACTGCACATGCATCAACCCTCAGCTAGTATTAATTGGTTTGGCTCCAAAAAGATATATTTTATCTCTCTCTTTCAACATATGTATGCTCATGTACATCCACAGGCACTGTTTAAAATAAATTGGGCTGTAAACAATCCTCCTAGATAAAAAGGAACACCGAGTAAAGCATCCCTGTACAATTTTCTTGCTGCTGTAGAAGACATGTAATGGATGTGTGTGCAGCAGCACATGGAAGACAGATGAGGAAGCAAATTCTTCAGCTGTTTGGATTAAAACAGAATAAAAATGTTAACATATATGCAAATTTCTTTCACTGAGGCCTATAAAGATATCCTGGTACTGCTGTAGCTTTCCATTGTCTCTAGAAGAATGGAAAACCTATTTAAGATCAAGGCAAGGACAGGTACACGCATATCAGCGAGCAGTGAGAATGCCACCAAAACATGTCAATAGGAATATGTGCTGGTTTTGACTGGGATAGAGTTAATCTTTTTCCATAGTAGCTGGTATGGGGCTATGTTTTGGATCTGTGCTGAAAACAGTGTTGGTAATTCAGGGATGTTTTCGTTACTGCTGAGCAGTGCTTGCACAGAGCCGAGGCCTTTTCTGCCTCTCACCCCACCCCACCAGCGAGCAGACTGGGGGGGGCACAAGAATTTGGGAGGGGACACAGCCAGGACAGCTGACCCCGACTGACCCAAGGGATATTCCAGACCATAGGACGTCATGCTCAGCATATAAAGCTGGGGGAAGAAGGAGGAAGGGAGGGGACGTTCGGAGTGGTGGCGTTTGTCTTCCTAAGTCACCGTTATGCGTGATGGAGCCCTGCTGTCCTGGAGATGGCTGAACACCGGCCTGCCCATGGGAAGTGGTGAATGAATTCCTTGTTTTGCTTTGGCTTGCATGCACGGCTTTTGCTTTCCCTATTAAACTGTCTTTATCCTCAGCCCATGAGCTTTCTATTTTACTCCTCCGATTCTCTCCCCCATTCCACCATGGGGAGAGTGAACGAGCAGCTGTGTGGGGCTGAGTTGCTGGCTGGGGTTAAACCATGTCAGAATCTGAGAGCTCTTTTGGAACCTCTTAATAGAAATCTATGACCTACTCAAAATCCTTTGAAACTCAACTATAGGTCACTGGAAAAAAAAGAGTTTCTGGAACAGATCTTCTAATAGAATTAAACTTCTTGCTTTAGGAGTTAAATGACTATTTGATACGTCTATAATTGGATACAAGCACACACAGAACATAGATGAACTACCAGCAGCAAAGTCCCCTGATCACTTATTATCTTAAAATATCTGATATTCTTCAGTAAGTTTATTTTCAGAAGGCATCGTGCTAGATTTGCAAACAGGCTGGAAAAAACTAATTAGAACTAACTATTGTTGAGAAATGTTAATGTGGAATGGAAGGCATTTAAAGAACAGTAACAGAGTTTAAAATATAAGTTCATTCCAGTAAATCAGTGTCAAAATGACAAGAGGAGCCAACATGGCTCAGGACAGATATGGAACAATATGTAAGATAAACAAAAAAGCTTTTGAACCCATCCATAGAATATGAGAAGTGAAAGATTTGATTAAGTATTAAAAGAAGAAGGCTAAACCAAATGAAACAAAACCAAAAGTGAATCATACAGCTCAAAATCTCTCAGTATGATAGGGTTTTTTCCTGGTTTGGGTTTTTAATTTTTTTCTTTTTTTTTTTTTTTTTTTTAAATCAGAACAAAACCAAAGAATTAAGAATTCACTTTCCAGACTGAGAGTGAAAAAGATCAAACTAAAACACAGTGACTACCTGGAATATTTAAAGAATTAATTTGCAACTATTCTAAGATACAACTGTATCTGGTGCAACATACCTCAATACTGCTATAAGGGGGTTTTAAGGCTTTTTCCAACCTTTACTGCTCTCTTGTATCAATGCAAATTATGCACTGACAGCACTTATCAAGGGCAAGTACTTTGACTCACATTCAGGCAAACCGAATAAAGAGCTGAGCTGATCCCTGTGTGAAGTACCACCAGTGCATGACCAACTTCACCTCTGCAGTGGCAGACATTTGAGGAGCAATTCTTTCCCTTGGTTTCTGCAGTTATTGCACCACATCTTCATTCAGCCTGAGTGAAGGTAACGGCCCTTCTTCTCTCAGACTCTAATTATCGGTGCATGGTGACTGGGAGCTGTACGCATTTCCTGGTTAAGGTCCTTCAGAAGCTTTGGTGGAGCACGGGGCTGTAACTCATTGCACGCACTGTCCTTCCCAATCTCAGCCCCAGAGCGTTCCAGCATGTTACCTCTGGTTGACATGATGGCAGATGGCACAGGCGACAGAGACCGTGCCAGCCCTTCACAATGACTGCTTTGCAACAGGTTACTGGGGCAAAGCGCCTTTAGCAGAACTATCTGGCTCCTTAACCTGTAATAATGATAAAAAGTGGAAAGGTGAAGTTTTTCATGGTAACTGAGCTCTACTGAATTAAAAGTATGATGGCATTGTTTTTTTGCATGATTTGTCTAGATCAAAGTAAACTTTGGAGAGAAACAAGTTAAAATTACCAGCACACTGGGTCTTCTATAGATCTTCCTTAATCTTTCCTGCAAGGCTTCCCATAATTTTGACTTTATCTGTAAACCAGAGCTATATCCTAAAAGACTTCACTGCTATTTTAGTCTGAGCTTTCTAACTTTGATTAGACAACAAAACTAAGGATGCAAGCACTATATTGGCATATCCTAATATAACCAGTTGAAAGAATTTACTGCTTGATCCACTGGTAATGTGAACTATGCCAACTTTTTCCTGATACAACTTATTTTCCCCTATAAGGCCACTGGTAGTAGCAACTGCTCCTTCACATTGTGCCTTCCTATCTGAACAGCCCATGCAAGGGAGTAAGGGAGTAACTTACGCCCCTTTCTTCTCTTGCAAAAAGAAGGCACAGCTACTCATAACTGAGCCCCAAGGAAGCCCACATACTAGACATCAGATATCCAAGAGAGCAAAAAAAGTGGGAACAGAAATTGAGAGAAGTCTTCACTGACACTTTACAAGTTCATGTAGTTCAGGAAAGATCCCTGAAGACAAGAAAGAGACCATCATAATGCCATTAGTTAAGGGAAAGCCTAGGGAAACTGAAAACGTGTGTAGGGAAAGCTTAAAAATCATTTTAGAAAACCAAGCGAGGGAAACACTTTAAACAAGCACACTAGTGGTTCAATTAAGGGTTTCAGAGATGCCAGTAGGAGAAAATCTCCAAGGATATTACCACTAGGATAGACAAAGGGAGGCAATGGGAACCTCATGTGGAGATGTTCAGAATCATTTCGCCAAGTTTCATATTGGAAGCTAAATGCATTAAAAAATTTAGAACAGCAAATGTATTCCAGAAATGTGTACAAAGTGCATGTGATAAGCTGTTTAATCATATATTGGTACAAACAGTGGGTTAGGCTAATAATTTTACAAACAGAACCAGCACTGAAATGCAAAGAAAATGAAGTCTTGATTAATAAAGTGGGCAGGTGGGAGAAGAGATCATTTACTTTTCAATAAAATAATTTGGACATTCGTTAAAGAGAAGATGCAAGTCGTCTTTGGAAGAAGTCTGCTAGTTAATCTCTCAAGGAATCGAGAATGAAGGCAGAAAGGTAGAGAAAAATGCATTAGGAAAGCTGCTTTAAATTATTAATCAAGAATTACACTTGGACTGACCAAGTGCTTTCGAAGACAAAGAGTACAACTCAGTGTAAATAATACAGTGTAAATAATATGATTTGATTATACATTTTATCATGTAAAAAAATTTCTTTTAACAAGGATGGCAAGGTTGGGATTTGGGGTTTTTTGGTGGTGGTGGTGGAATTTAACAATAAACCAGGGTACAGAATTAAAAAGATGAGCAACTTTTATCATTTAGACCTTATTTTTTCCAAAACAGGGTTGCATATCCTCTGGAAGCTCAAACTGTACACAGGTATTTTCCATCCACCAATTAGTGTGCATTTTGCAGCCCCCAGTCTGAGCCCCACACTTAAGTGCTGACTTATTCAGCAGAGAAATCTAAGAGCTTCCTTCTCCATCACCACTGGAACGAACTACTGCATCGCATACTCCCACATCCATTCTCCATGATCATAGCTGTATGGCCTTCATTTAAAATTAGGTCTGCATTTGCTATTGCCTCGTTCACAGGGAATGAGAGGTTTTTACTGTAACTACAAGCCTTTAGCTCTAGCTGCAGCCTCATGCTTTTAGCTTGGAGCAATCCAGTTTGATTTCCCATGTGTTGAATAAATATCAGAGGTCACATAAAGAGAGAATATATGGCTCTATAGGAGCATAAAACCTGAGGAGGAAGGGGAGAGAATAAACAACAGCTAACACCACCATAAAGAGTAAATCAAAACAAGCCATTTAATGTGGTTTAAAAATACTGACTGCAAAAACTAACTTTACTCAGTATCAACCAAACTGAAATAAATAATTAAAGGTGTACTACTCGGCTGTTTTCTCAAAATAGTAAATCCACATAGTCTTTTCCCAAAGATTGGCTTCTAAATAAGATGACAACCACATTCCAAAACAGCTAAAAATTCACTGTGCTAGACCATAGTTTGATTGATTTGCAACTGTAGCAAAACAATATAACACACAACAATCCCTACACCTTTCTCCTCTGCCTCTTCATTTAGGAATCATGTTCGTAAATAGAGCCCATCAGCTTGAGTCGTGTTGGCAGAGGTAGGAGGAACAAGGAACAGCAGAGGATGGTGCTCTGCATATTACCCTAGCTGGGCTGGTTATCCTGCACTCTCCTCGATCTTTGGCAGTGACTACAGCCTGCAAAATAATGGCCTCAACAGCTTCTTAGGCCACTCGCTGTTATAATCTGTACAATAAGTATTAGTTTAGCTTTTCATATGGAAAGTTAATCCCCTAATAACATTTCAAATTACTGAACAGTGTTTGGAAAAAATCATAGCTACCATTCAGAAACCTGTGCTGCAATCAGCTACACAAGATATACAGCATTCTGTAATTAGTGCACACCTTTCAGACGTGGCTAATTACCTCTTATGAATTAAAATTGTTCCCCCCCCCACTAGCCACTATACTTGAAAGAAAAAAAAAGAAGAAGAAAAGATAAGCTCTATACTTCAAAGGCAGCTGAAAATCCAGTAAGATAATGTCACTGATTTGGTTATTTCCAGGTGAACATCAGGTTATTCAACCTAGGTGAATTTAATGATTCTGGACAGGTTGTGCAATGAATTTTCCTATAAATCACTTATAATTGCAAACATAAAAATTAAAAATCAGTCTGAAGAGAGAGATAACACAGTATTAATGATGGAAAGCAGTAATCTACAGATAGTGGTGCTGCCATTTTAATTGAGGCCATTCTGATGAGAAGCTTCTTAACCTCATGGGGACAGCACTAGGATGAAAGGCTAGGGTGTCTAACCTGCAAGAGGTTTTGAATGACTGCATGTGATTAAAAAACACATTTCCAAAATACTGACATAAAAACTTCAGAGTTTTTCTCTGTAATACAATGTTCTTTTACATTTCTCAGAAAGACCAAGCTCAACTTGGCTTTCCACACCTCCTCCCCAAGGTCTGTTACCAGCTGGCTATTACCCCTGTCCTGAGCTATGGATTAGGAGACTTGCTTGCATTAATATCCCAAGTCAGCATCTTGAACGATGCAGATCATTTCAGGTTCCAAACTCCCTGGGTAGATTCCACCTTTTTTCTATCTCTGAGTGCTGATCAGCTCAACAACACCATGACCTACTCATAAAAGCAGTTGGAACAACCTGGATCAGGGGGAAACTTTGCCCCAGCTTGATGGCAGTGCTGAAGGCTCCAGTTCAGTCAACGAAGAGAGCATCCTGTCCTGCGACACAGGCCGACAGCCCACCGTGTCTGCCTACCCTTCCCATTCTTTCAAGCACAAAGGCCTATCTCATTTGTAGGTGTTAAAACACAAGAGCTGGCACAACACCTCCAGCCCTGCCCTGCAGCTCTACAGCCCTCCTGGAAGTTGTCACTGCACAACCCATGCAGGGCAAGTACAACAAACAGCAAAAGGACAACTGACTCCAGACCAGTCACAAGGGCGCTTCTATTACTTGGAACAGCAACTGAAAAATATAGCTTTTACCTCCACACTGAAAAAGAGGCGGGGGGAGTTCTCCTCCCCTTACCCACCAAGAGCCTGTAGCAAAGGGCTACACATGCAGCAAGAAGAGTGCATATGTCCTCTGACCTGGTGTAAATATGTTTCATCACCTTCTAGCGGGAAACCCAGTCTTATTTATGGATCTCATCTCATGATGAAATTCTGCACCTTTGAAAATAAGTGCATTTTAATTTATCACCTCTGGAGTTTTTGAAAGGTTTTGTCCCCTTTTATTTTAGACCAATGCTTTTAGGAATATTAGCTGTGTCAAAAGGAAAAATTGAAAGCCATAGTACAGACTTTCAGAATTAGAGATGACTTAAATTTAAATCTAGGAGGCAAACTCATCGACTTTGTCATGTATGAAGTTTGGAGCCAAGATTAAAACCTGGCTTTTTCTGGTCATAATTTAGACAAGATTGAACTTTTCTGACATTAGCCATTTTTATCAGATTTTGGCTCCAGATGAAAGAAACCTTGCAGGTACAATCATACAGCCAAATGACTAACTGCCACCCTTTGTGCCTGTTAATTATTTCTGGCCACAGCATTCTGTGTATAATGGAGCATGGACACAATATGATGGCTTTTCTTCCCTGACACACGCCCCCCTTCTTTTTTTTTTAAAAATTTGGCTTCTAGGTCAACCTTTTGAGAAGTCAGCACTTGCTTTGCTGGAAGTCAAGGGATAATCAGCCTGGAACACCTTGGGTTATTTTGTATAGGTACTCAGTATTTGCAGCTCCCAATGACTTTTAGCTAGAAATGTGAGAGCAACCATAATTACAAAATCAGGCCCAAACTGCTTCAAAATTAATCAAAAACCCAGGAACTATTAAACAAATACAGACATGATGTTGGGGGTGGGAATGGTGCGGCAAGGAGTTTCATCCCTGGGGAAAAAAAAAAAATAAAAAAAAAATCACAAACTCCTTGTCCCAAGCCACTGTATTCTATTTTATTTTTAACTTCTTCCTACTTGTCATGGGGCAGAGATATTGAAATCTTTCTATGGTATCACATTAATATAAAATCATTCTGCTTTTTCTCTCATGTGATAGTGAAGTGTAGTCACATTAGCACATTTCATTGTAAGTTAGTAAAAATGAACGTTAATATGACCTGATACTAATCCACCATGACAGAAAATTCCTAATACGATAAAACTTTCATATCATATTAGTAGAAAAAAGTCAGTTCCTGCCTGTTCCAGGTCACTTTCAATGTTGCCTTTGAGCATAAAGTAATGGCAAGCATTTGTCTGTCTGCAAAAGGGGTCCCTAGCACTGCTCAATGGCAAAATAAAAATTATATTCAAATGTCCCTTTTTTTTTTTCTGTGTGACTTAGCTCATTGTAGGAGAGCCCTCAAATACATGATATCAATTAGCCTTCATTTCTAAGCTTTAACTCTGAGTTACTCAGAGTCTCTCTTGCATGTGAAGAGCAATCTCTTTTTAAATGGTTGTTTCTTTATATTAAAATTTTAACAGCTGCAGAAATAAATATCTAGTCAGAAATGACTCCTCTCCTCATTTTCATGACCAGTCTTCGAAAGCAAACAGTCAACCATGGGCAGCAAGTTCAGCGAGTCCTTCAAAGCAAATGCCAGGCAGACAAATACTGTTATTTTGTTCCTGCAAGAACTCAGTAGAGGTCTGGATGAAGCAGACCCAACCCACAGCTGGCTCGAGCAGTATGCAGCCAGCTTTCAACGGGGCAGCTCGGGGAGGCTTTGTAGGCCAGCAGCCATACCAGTTACACTAGCTAGTTTGAACATTACCATCAGTTCTTCAAGTTGTCTGTATTACACTACAGGTTTGCCATCTCTGGGATACCTTTGCTTGTTTGGACCAGGATTTAGTGAGCAATCATCCTTTCTGTAAGACCAAAGTGGTAAATCTAATCTAAAACGTCTAAATACAATCATCAGATAAATAAGATACAACATGTAAATAATGACTTGTTGGGCATTTCCCAGAAACTGATAAAAGATTTGAAAGAAACACTATCAACTTACTACAAAGCTTTGCAAAATCTCTGGTCAAGCTGAGTCTAAAAGATAATTAAATCCATTTCCTTTGTCCGTGGTGACCCAAGTGAGGAACACATAAGTCATTCTGTCACCTGGTGTAAATTAGAGGAGCTCAATTTAAATCCAGATCTTGATGCCAATTTCCAACAAACTAATGTCTGGTTTTCTTGGTGTAGGCACTTTTTCCTTGTACTCTCATTACCCTGGACTCTAAGAACAGTGGTATGATCAGGTAATCCTAAGAGTTGCAAATATTGAGCTTCATTACATAGGCTGTATAATTCACTAGTTAAAGTTAGTGTTACAGAGAATTTAATTTTTCAACACAAAGATTTAATTTTATCAACATAAATATATCCAAACAACAACAACCAAAAAAAAAGGAATCTACTTGTTTTACTTTTCCTCCAGAAAATAAGAGGAACAAAGGTTTCAATTTAAACTGCTGTGGAACAGTACTGAAGACAAATCATGCAATGGATCAGTTTAGTCTAGAGAACATCCCACAAGTCAAACAGTGTAATACTTACTTCAGTTTGCTCTTTAATGCTGGTTATTGAATACACTTTTGTGTTGAAGATGCTAAAAAAATCCCAGAATTTTTAACTAACTTCACTGCTGTACCTTAAGAGGAAGAAGAAAAAAAAAAAAAAAAAAAAGTGGTTCTGGTGGGGAACAGCCAGGTTACTACAACCACAAAAAAGAGTAATTTTCAGTTATATTATTGCCTGTGAAACATTACAAGTGCAAAATGTAATTACCTTAATGCTATTTTTGATATCATATCAGCAAATTACACTGAGTCCCTACTGTGACACTTATATCAGGGTAAGAATTATCCTGTTGTGAGTGTCGATCCCAGGGGAAAATGAGGCAGCATAAATGGCTGTGATTCTTGAGCAATTAGCTGCTCCAAGGCTGCAGATACTCTTATTTAAAAGATACTTATGGAATGTTTAACCTGTAAACATCTTGAACATTTACCTCCTATTTGTTTTTTCAGTAATTAAGCCTCCAGGGGATCATCCTATGTAACATGCATTTCTTCCTTATTTCGCCACCCATTTTTCTTTTTAATCATGAGAAAATCCCTTTCTGCTATTAAGATACACACTGTGAAATTTGGAATTGTTTGTAATAACTATGTCTTTCCATTAGTACTAATACCCTAATGCCACAGGACAACCATGTAATGTGCTGAAGGATTATATAACTTCACGTTGAGCAAAAATAAATTACAAGTTTCAATCACCTTTGGGAGTTAGTTTTTAGGTTTTCAAAGTTCTTTAAGAATTATTGAGGGAAGAGAGAAATATTGATCATTACAACTAATTTCAGTTCTTAAGCATTTACTCTAGAGTCAGAGACCTTGTCGTGAAAGAGCCAAAAGTACAGACAACTGGATAAGGCAAAGGCTACATTAACACATGATGATAAAAGGCACAGGATACAAAACAGTGCTGCAGTAGAGCATCAAAAGTATATGCAGCTCTTCAAGGAAATTCTATACACACAGCAAGAGGAAAGGGATATAATATTAGTGCAACAGTACCATTTCAGCATCAAATTATTCAACAATATCTATATCCCTACACTAGATTTTGAAGTTTATAAGCTTACATGCTGCAATCAAAATTCTGGATGAATGTAGGCCTTGTATTTTTCCATTAATCTGTACAGGTAAAAGTCAGCCAGCATAAGCAATAACTTTTTGTAACGTTAATTTATAGACAAAATACAATTGCATAAAAACATCAGCTTATAATTAGGTACTTTAAAAAAACCATAAATGAAGTCTTTCTCTTTGTAAAAAAATCGGTTTCATGACATATAAAACATCAGTTCAACATCTCCAAATTTCTGATATATTGTAATTCTGCTAAAAGTCATTTTTTTAAACTAAACTAAATTACAACTATTACCACACTTCCATCATTTTAATGCACCACTGAAGCAAACTGAAAGTATATGCTTTGGTAAACATGGAAATTACTGATTTGTTAAATGCTTTATATGACACATACAAGACTCACAATATTATCCATACACATGCTAAGTTATTCTACCACCTTTCTTTTACCATAATTTCCTTCCTTGACTTACAGTTGCCACACCACTAACTTTTTTCCTGCCTAATAACTACTGATTTTTCTTATATAATTAACTCTTTAGCAGATGTTATGTTCTGTTTGAAAAGAGCAACAAAAGGGTTTTCTTTACAGTAGTTAAAGGGCCTTGAAATACACTGGCAAATGCAATAAGCTCTGTTCCAGCTGTTGGGAATTTTAAATCCAGGCTTTGAGCTGCTGTTGTTAACTGCATGTGTGTCACTACAGCTGCTACAGAGCTCCGTGCTGCTCACGTGAAGCACACTACAGAAGGACAAAGCTGCCTTGCACCATGTTGGTGAACACTGAGCGTACACACAAAACTTATTTTTAATCCTGGCAGGACAAGGGTCCTTTAAAAGCACAAAGTATTTGAAAACAGCAAAAATACAAAATAATGCACAATTGTGACATCTGTTGAAACATTTATGCATTCATTCTTACACTTGCCAACTGCATCAAACTCTCATGGGTCCTATATAATACAATAAGTTATGAAGCATAACAGATTTTTCTCAATACCAAGAAGACCATGAAAACAGGTAGCTTTCACTGCACTGTATTTTTCCACTAAGTATCTGAATAAAAGGGTTCATATTAATCCCTTCATATGAATTCTAACATCACTGGCAATAAAATATAGGTTCAAATTCTCATTTAGTGATCAGTGGAGTTAACTTAGCCTACACTGACAGAGGAAAAAGGATGATTAAGTGAAAAATGACTCATTATAAAGCATTTCTTTGAAATAGTGCATGCCTGCACATATCAATAATACTGCCCATTACATTTAACATACCAGGAGTTGTGCAAGGCCATGTTTAACATCCACTTGAGAAGAATAGATAGTAACAAATACTTGAGAACTATGCAAACATCAACAGTTTGTTAAAAAATATGGAAAACTATCACAAATATACATAAAACATGTACGTCTTCCTTGCAGTTTAAATTGCCTGAAAATATCTGTGATGAAGACACCCATCATAACTTTCTTAAATTAGAAAGAAAACAGATCCATCCCACATGCGTTTTCTATAGCTCCCAGATCGCTGATGACTCCTCCCTTGCATGGAACAAGGGACAATCAAGAAATAGATACCAGTGTGCCCTTCCTGGTCACTAAGACAATGTTCCTCAAACTTAATCTGCATTAATAAGATCTGTGGCAAGGAGATTCACAATTCTGAAAATAAATTCACTAAACACCCATTAAATTAAAATACTATCATTGCGTAAACCTATATACCAAAAAGGATTAGGATGCAGCAACAAACAGCTGGATTTTAGCTGTCAAGATTTTAGAGGGCAATGTCTTTATTTCCTCATAATTAGTGCTAAGTGCTACGTAGAGAGAAGATTTTTTGGACAGAATATAGCTGGTCTTTCTCTTGCTGCTTGATATTTCCTTTCTGTGTATCATCCCATTATCTTCCATTATGCTCTTCTGCTATAGAATTTCTATGTTTAGATGAGACCAAAATTAAAAGGGGGAGAGGGCATTCATGTGAACCATCCATCTAACAATCACCAATATAAATGTAACAGCAGCAACAGAATGAAACAATGCCAACATTAGGAGAACTGGTCCCGTCTTTAAAATTTGTTGTGAAACAGGATACAGTTTAAAAAACGAGGACAAATAGGAGACCCACACACATCCCTTTGGCACTCAAATCTTTCATTCTCATTTTCTTACCCCTGAAAATGATGCAGGCACTATTACTTACACAAAATATTTTGATGCAGTCACTCTCCCAGATCAGTCAAACTGGCTCCCTCAGAGTTTCTCTTCGCAGAAAGCATTATAATCAAATAGATTTTTTTTTTTTTTTTCCTTTTGGGAGCTACACCGTAAATCTAAGTGTAAATACAATAAAGATTTTCTATGGTTAGTTGTAATGATCCTTGTATGCTAGGGGAACATTCAAATTAAAAAGGGACAAATCTTGTCAGAATTTTTTTCTGACAGATATACAGAATACTTTTGAATATCTCGTGATACTCCTTTTTATGATACAGTCTGCTTGAAAACAAGATGATTAAGTAGTGCTTCTAAAAGTATCGTTGTAATTTTAGCAGTAACAAAGATATATATTAAAAGAAAACAAAATACTTTGTAGCAATCTGTAATAGAGCTAAAGTAAAATTACCTTAACTAAATAATGCTTCCTTTGTCCATACCACACATTCCTAATAAATATAGAGAAGAAAAAATATTCATGCAAAATACTGAGATGACCTTAAAAATAGCTTTATGATGGATAAAAAGAAAAAAAAAAACCTCATATAAAGCAACGGCAGTGGAGGGTAATTTAGAAAAGAGGAATATATTTCTATACAAAGCTGAGTATAAATATTTATCAGATGCATAGATGGTCTAAAGATATTAAGAAAAATAATGAAAAATTACTCTTTCATTGTCATATGCTTCTTGCAAATACATGCTGGGATAATGCTTCAACTATAATAAAACTGCTCATTATCTGGAGATGCAGTAACAGGAGAACAAACATCATCAGTATATTGCTGAGAACAATTCTGTGGAGGCAGCAAAGGACTACAGGAACAGAGATTCCTTTTTGATATTTGATGTTTATGTAGGTTGATTGAAACGGAATGATTAAAATCATTTAATTAGAAACTGTACATGGGAGTTCTTTGCAAAAGAATAACATATGTATTTGTTCAAATTCACAATACCCGGTCTGGTAGTAGTACAAAATCATTTGGGGGGCAGCGGGAAAGGAAATCAGAAGAGGATATTTGTGCTGCTCTACAGCTGACCAGAAGATATTTGATTTAGTGTTTGTTGTATGGGCAGAATATTGGATGCACTCTTCAGGATGTACTGGTCTCCCGCTCTCATTGGTTATCTGGTGATCCTAATGGGATTGCTCTATTTCCACTACTCCATATATACACACCGTGTGCAGTAGCTCCCACCTATAAGCCGCACTCCAGGTTATTAATGTCAGTCTAATGCTGAAACAATACCAGCCTAATGCCTTCAAAAGACAATGAGTGTAATTTCTCAAGTAACGTGGATTTTTCTTCTGCAAATAAGACTTAAAACGTAGACGTGCACGATAGTAAAAAAACCTGTTTAATAATGATAGTTTCTTCCATTTAAAGGCTTATAGAGGTTCTCTATTATCTATAGTTGTCTTTCTTACACTATACTGAGAAAGTATTATTTTCTCTAAGTAATGAGGATAAGAGCAGCAAGTTGTGAAGCAATTTACTTGAGGAGAGCCGGTAGCTGGTCTGAGCTGAGCTGAAAGCTCAGGAATTCCTGGATGTTATTACTGCACTTCTCTCCATAATCTGGTGCTGCCTTTGCTGTAATAATCTCCCAGCAGCATTTGTATTAATCATTTGTACTGCTGTAGCATCCAAAGAGCGCAGACAGGCCTGTTACAGCAGTTAATATACACACACAGAAAGAAACGTTTCTTTCTGTGTGTGTATCAGCATCAAGAATATCTCACACAATAAAACAACTTTTTTTTTTTTCTGATTAAAAAACCATCAAAGGGAGAGAAAGGGCAGTAACCTAAACTGCAAAATGAACAGTGCACGACAAGCATGTCTGTTACTTCCACCTTGTGATACAATACACAGCACAATAAATGCTGGTTTTACTACACTACTAATCTAAACTTACTTTAGGAAACCTTGCTCATTTAAAGTTCTTCCCTTCCTCTTATTTTTTTTGTGCAATGCAAAGTAATTTTAACTTTGTTACATCCAAAGTTATAGGATTAAAAACAGTTGCATATTCTCTTTTGTATCAAATAATAATTTTTTTGTTTCCTGGCAGCACCATTCTTTTTGTTTTGTTTTCAGAAGATTTTGTTAGAAGAACTTTTTAATGATAGAATATTTTTATATATATCCATATCAACTTGTGAGATTAGTATTCATGAAACATTCTATGTATTTTTTCAGATATATCAGCATTATTTGTCAGTCAGGACTGCTACAATACTTTGCTTTTGGACTCCCACATGTTCACACTGAAAATGAAAGACAGATCCACACTATGCAAGACAGGTAAATAGCAAAATTTTTTATATTCGTAAAATAACATTATCTACTGTCAGCAGAACTACAGCCAGCATCTGTGGGTATTCACATGACGGGAGCATGAAGGTCTTCCATGATAGCATTACACAAAGGGAACATACCTGGGGTATATGGTGTCAGCACCCACACCTGCCCTCCTGGCTAGGCAGCCCTAGGGGCAAGAGCACTTCCAAGTCACTCCCTGATTATTAGAATGTCAAATATCATGTTTGTTTATTGAATTAAGTTTCATGTTGCAGTTGAGATGGTAGGCAGGTCTCCAAATGAAACACTAGGAAACAGGTCAGTTGTCCAGGTAGGCACCATTTAAGAAGGGAAGGAGTGACTGAAGATGGGATAACAGCAGCAGCACAGAAAGACGTCCTGGCACTGCAACCAACACAACCTCCGTTGAAAGGTGGCAAACTAAGCAGATGGGAGGTATTGGTGCGCGGTACAGACATGGACTTGGGACAGTTTGGAAAACTATCTCCTCCAAGTTTCTGTATGATGATGTAGTCCTTCTTTAAAGAGCAGGAGAAATATCTGACTCTGACACCCTATAATTGAGACACAGCAAACGCAAAAGTAACAGCAGATAAAAAGTGAAAAGATAGTGACCAAGCATTGCAGTTGTGTTACGAAGATGGAAATCTCTAGCAGCATTACAGAAGTGGAAGCCAGGACTTGCACATTAACAAGGGGGGGAAAAAAGTACTGGAATATAGAATAATTCAAGTTACAAGATTTGGCCTAAGGAAAAACATACAGCTGATGGTTTAAGAAAAACTGCTAGCTAACACTGTTCATTGAACCCAAAATTAGTCAAGGAAAGCTAACAGGAGTATAGCAAATACCAGATTCATTTTTAAGATTCTAATTTTTTTTTTTTTTTTGGCTGCAAAACAAACAAACAAACAAAATTCCTACCTGGAAAAATCTCTTACTTGTCCTGCATCAACAAGCAATGGGGAGCTGCCCAAAAATAGAGTTCTGGGATTTTGGGGCACTGTAGATTTTCATATGCAACACACCAACCTTGTGAGTCAGAAGAAAAATACTTCATTTAAGAGGTCTTGCTGTCATTTTTGGCATGGATCTGAAAGAATTCACATATAATGTTAAGACCACAGCTAGATCCAAGCATTCACATCTAACCCAAGACTCAGCTCCTGGTTTCTCTGTGTCACACACCTTGCTTTGCCAGAACTGGGGAAGGGAAGGAGTATGCAAAAAGCCCCAAGTCTGCCTCTCACACACACTCAGGACCAGCTTTTTCAGCTGCATAGCTCAGCCCAGAACTGACAGATATTCTGACCTGAACTGGACAGAGTTCACTGAGCACAATTCTGCCTGGCAATGTCTGTTGTCAGGCTTCATTCTGCTTTCACCTCTTTCTGGGACATTTAAGAGTTGCAGGGAATTCCCCTCAGCAACAGCTGGGGAGAAGCTTTTCCTCCCAACACCCTGAGGAACAGGGGCCAAATTGGCTGCGTTTCATAGCTGAAAAAAGAAACAGCCCTTAGAGCAGATGGCAGGCAGCAAAGAGTGGTGTTGGAAACAATCTTTCAAGGCAATTCAATCCAAAAATCACAATTCCACACAGCTTCCAAGTGAGACCCCAGCTACGTGAAAAATCCTTAACATCCTAGCAAGGAAATTTCTGAGCCTTAAAAAAAATAATGGTGAAGATATAACATCTATTATTATTATTATTAAAAGCAAAGGTACATCAATACAGATTAGTACTTGGGTACCACCAGCAGAGATGCAATAGAAAGAGACAACTACAACACCAACACATTTTTCTCCGCTATATGGATATCAAAAGTAGCAGCCAGCCTGATCTTCAGCAACAATATGAAACTCATAGCAATAAAGTGTTCATTGAGATCACTCTGACGGAACACATTTTGCCACAGGACTGGAAGTAGCACATCCTCTTTGCTGGCCATAGCTTACTCTAGACTACAACATTTTGTGTCAAACAGTATATATAGTAATACAACTATAATAAGAGGTACTAGACTGATTAGTTTCATACCATGCTAAATTGGCTTATTCTGAGATTTAAATTTAGAATAGAAACTAATGTTATTCAAAGAATTTATTGCCCAATTTTACTGAACATAGCTCATGCTGCTGTTATCTGCTAAATATCATCATCATCAATGTGCCCCCTTGCCCATTCTGCCAATTAAAATCACCCCAAAAGTACAACATCAAAAAGATTATGTTTTCTTTAAGCTGACCTTTAAAACTGAAGTTTACAATGCCCTGGTAAGAATTTAACATCTTCATTTACATAATTTTCTTCTAAATTACAAGTCATGTTTTATCAGAACAGAGTAAGCCAGAGGACATGAGGAAGCTACGACCCAGCAGCAAAACATTCAAACCCCAATGGGCTAAAAAGTTCTCACAGACAGGTTATACAATGCAAGAAAACAAGAAAAACTAAAAAATCATCTGCTATTGAATTACACTTGCCCTTTTTCCCTTGGGGGTTGCCAATCATCTTCTGCTCTTTCTCAGCATTTTAGACGAATATCCAAATAAGATGGACAATAAAAGTTAACAAGTGTTGAATTGCTAGGATTGTTCACAGGCATCTGGAATGATACGGCAGCACAACTTCTTGAAATAAGAAAGGTGTTTCCTTCACTTGCTGCATAGAAGAACATATGAACTGAAAGGTAAGTCCACTTCTAGCCCCAGCAGCCTCACAGAAAATTAACATCAGTCCAGAAGGAACAGAATGATGACCACTGGATTCAAAGTGTTCTGGCTAGAGGAAAGTTTCCCTCAACACATGTTAACACCCAGCATCCATCAAATATATTATTGTTCCTTGACAACGGTGTGAAAATAGAGTAGGGCCCCAGAATAGTCCAAATCTGGAAAGTATTTCATGCATTAAAACAAGGTTGCAGACATTTCTTGGGTTAAATGGTAGTAGTTAAAGACCTGTATGCAAGCATCATGACACATTTTCAAGGCCACGTGCTAGGCTTCGAGTAACTTACAAGTATACCTCTGATGGGAAACACTTTTAAAATTCTTAGGCAGAAAATACAGGGCTACTTTTGTATCATCTGTGATGCTGATTACTCTTGTTTAGAACACTTTGCACAAAAACCAAATAGAAATGAGAACATGCTTGGCACCCCTCCCAAAACACATTACATGATGTACTAGGAAAAAAGATAATTTTTTTCTCCATATTAACTAACCCATGAGTAAAAGAACAGACACAGCTATTACAATTTTTATATATTTGATTTCTGAAGCAGACAAGGTCCTGCTAACATATCGTGCACACTTAATAAAACATATACACATGCCTTCTTAGCAAGGACATATACTAGGAAGAGGCAGGTTTGCTGAGCAAAACCAAGTCAGCTGCTCTAGAGCAAGCTCTGCAAATCAAGTTTCTGCAATATGCCTTGGCTAAATCTGCATGTGATACTCCAGCTCTTCACTGGACCGCCCTTTTATCAAATTAGGTACAAAGACAGAGAGAAGGAGGAAGAAAATTAAAATAATAAAAATGTTCATACTTAATACTCCATTTCCTTTTAAATACTATGATTCAAGATAAGAATTTAATATTTAAAAAAAAAAAAAGAAAAGCCTTTCTCATGTTCTCACTGGCTAGAGTGCTCATCAGGCTATCATTAAGTCAATTGTTTCTCTCTGAAACCGCCTCACCACCTGTAAAGCGTTAGGTTCTCACACCTTGACTAACTGCAGGCAGGAAACAACAGGTAACAACCCATGTCCATGCTGAGCCATGTTGACTTCTGCCAGCCAAAAGCACCTGAGCTGCCACTCATCTCTCCATGCACACGCAGACATCCCGGCGATAACTGCCTTTCAGCAGTGGAAAAACAACGAAGGCACAGTTCTGCAGCCAGTGAGCCTTCCAAGTATTATTTAGGTGCCATCTCCAAAATCCTCAAGCTCTTCTGGCAAACGAATATCAGTGGCAATCAAACACATTTACATTGCAAAGCTGCTTTCAAGAGATTACCAAAATCCCCCTGATTTCACTTATTTAATTTGGTAAGCAGATTGTGTTGCTGCAAAGTAGATTTCCTGTCTGGATGAACTCTTACTCTATGCAAAACATGATACTGACTATAGGCTCACAGAACAAGTTTATTTTTGTAACTGGGCTGGTGCTGTCAAAGAGATTCACAAAGGAAAGGGAAAAAAAATGCTGCAAATTTTTGACCTCGTGGCTAGGTTACAGTGGGCAGAGGTGCAGAACACCAACTCCTCGAGCACAGAAGTAAACACCTGTGTATTGTCACCTGTGCCAGCACTGTAGTCCTGATTTCAAGCAGCACTATAGTAAGGGGAATAAAGAAAATCACATTTTGTGTTAATATTTACCCCTGCTTATTAGGTACTTGCATCATTTGCACAGCTACCCTATTGGATAAAACCCCTACTGTAGATACAATCAGATCTGAAAATATTTAAGAAATAAAAACACTTTGTTGGTCCACTACGCTAGATCTTTTCTACATAGTCAGTTTAACCTCATCCAGAATTGTAAAACACATTTATCAGCCCTCTGAGCACTACTGTGAAAGCTTACCATGTAAAAATGTCATTTGTCTTTTGTGGTGACAGCTATAAATGTGAACTACAAGTTTCAACAGGAAGTAGCATTTCATAGCACAGCCAGACCTCCTCTTCTCCTGTCACCAGCCAACATAAATGTTAGCTGCATTTACTGGAGAGGACTGCTCTATAAAAGGGTACAGAAGGCAAGAAGTCATCTCCCAGCTTTCACTGTGGAGGATGCAATTGCAATAGCCCTGCCTCTGGCTCATCTGCCCAGCAGTAGATTCAACAGACCTGGCTTGCACAGATGGGGAAACATGAAATACATTTAAAAAACACTAGGAAACAGTTTACTGCAGAAAGGTAGAAATATGCTGCAACAGAGACAGTACTTGTCAGCTGTGGCCTCGCAAAGGCAGGCTTTGACATTCTCTCAAACACAGTGCTCTCCTCCACAGTTCTGCACAGAAGAAGAGAGAATTAGGGAAAAAAATACCTATTTAATCTGTAGCTCAGACAAGAGTAACTCACTCTCCTCATCTTATAAAATTATATACATGCAATCCATCCAAGATTAGGAAATTTCATTCACATACACCCACATGCACAGGAGGTACAACATTAACTCTGTTTTGAAAAGGTAAACAGAAGAACATGAGGCTCAAATAGACTAATAAATTAATCTGAATTATTACAAAGGCATGTTATAGGATTTCATGCCCATTTTTAACATTTATAAAATGTAGATACACGTGGGTTCTTATACAGCCAAGATGTATTTTGAAAGCAAGTATGATACTTGATGCACACAAGTAACAAGGCTCTCCCCCTTCAGGGCGATCCATTTCTTTTATGATGCCATACTACTTAGGGAATTTAATCTGATACTTTTTCTAGCCTCCTCCCGTCACTCCTCTACCTTCATATAGCATTTCTAGTTTTTGAAGAATGCAGAAACATTTTCTAGGTAGGGTGGTCCAGTATGAAGACAATTTTTAGCCTTTATGCTTGCAAGGGGCATCTGACAAATGGGGTGGCTTTTGACCAGCCTCCCCGTAACAATAATGGCACAGTTTGAGCAACGCATAATTCTCTGTTGTTTAAACAGAAAGCACTACCAGTTAAACCAGGCACGGAGAAGGTTTGTAGCCTGAGCTTTGCCAAAGTATTATAATAGGTGAGATCTCACCAGTGGCAAACGCAGCAGGAAGGGCTGAGTGGCCTCACCTCACCCGCACCCGAAAGGGGGCTGCAGCACCTCTGCGCCACACAGGAGCGCGGTCACTCGGACTTTCCTGTGCCGACCTGCCACACGCGGAGCCCGCTGATTCGGCTGCCTAGGGCTTCAGTCACCACGGGCACAACCAAATAAAGCCTTCCCAAATTCTGACACCTTCTTTCTCCTGCACAGAAAGGGCAGATAATTCACGAAAAATGTACTACAAAACCTTGACTTTTTCCAAGGAAGTTAAGTATCCGCAACTATAACTTCAGTTACTTCCACATACTGCCCCTACCTCTAAAATCTTAAATACAAGTGTACGTTACTATACTTGAAGTGTTGAGGATGTGTATTTTTTATTTGTTGGTTTTGTTGGTTTGTCTTTTTTTTTTTTTTTTTTTTTTTAAAGGCGAAGGAATAGCTCTGTTTAGCTGCAAGCACCTAGCTACTAATTAAACCTGCAAAAGGCACTCTGGAGTTTTGTTTTGGTTGTTTCCTGAGTAAACAGGGAATTGATGTGCGCTGTACTGGCCTTGCCAGGGCATCGCATAGCCCTCACTTTCAAGGATGAAGTAAACAGCTTAAGGAAGAAGAAAGAGCTCTGAGGATTGTGTCATACAAGCATTAATATAATGCTCACATCAGCAGCACTGTGGCTTTTTAATTTAAAGCATGTATTCCTTCGAGAATTACCATTATCTCATTTTTTTGCACTCTACCTATTATACAATTCTTTTCGGAGATCTTAACGTGACTGTCATGGCTTCTGAAAAGCAGCAATCGCAACCCCCAGCCACCACCAGCCCTTTAAAAGGGCCCAGAGGGGAAAGCCAGCACATCAATTGTTACAGCTTTCAATGCGTCTTTTTAAAAGGAAGAGTTAAGTGTTATTTTATATATTTTTCATGCATAATTTCAGTTATTTCCCAGTAAACATATATCCCAGGGCTCTGCCATTTCATCACAGAAGTTTAATTGAAAAGGGGGGTTGAATGCAAAAGGCGGGGGGACACACGGGACGCGGGAAGGGGGTTGTTCAACCTTTGGAGGGAGCGGGCGGGGGAGGGCCGGCCCCGCGGCGGGGGGAGGCGGCCGCCCTGACCCCCCCCCCCCCCCCCCCCCCCCCGCCGCCGCCGGCCGGGCACGTCCCACGGGGCCACGGCGAGCGCAGCGCCACGGCGCCCCCTGGCGGCGCCTTGCGCGGGGCGCGGAGGGGCGCGGAGGGGCGCGGAGGGGCGCGGAGGGGCGCGGAGGGGCGCGCTGTGGTAAGGCCATCAGCCAGGCGGGCGGCCCGGGGAGCGGCGGGGGGGGGGGGTGGAGCGCCAGCCTCGCTTGATGACTACACAATGAGGAGTGATATATTTTAATTTAAACACCATAAACCTATTGAGTGCTTAATTAACTTTAACCGTCTTTAGGGGAATGAAGCCAATTTGAGGGGGTCAAAAGGAGTTGTTTCAATATCAAACAGTTTTACATAGTCAATCCATTCATTCGGCCTACAGCTACTGATTAACACACAAAATTAACATGTTAGTAAAAATTCATATTCAGGTCTCTGGGGAAATTAAGATGCACATGCACAGAGCATGATTAGCACAACTATTGTTTTCCCCCAACAATATAATTTAATGGGTTTTCAGAATTACAGAAAGAGAGACTCGGTGCTGGTTTGAATTGATTATTTACCACAAAGCTTTGAAATATAGAGAAGACGGAAAACATCCTGAGCCAAGAGGCCAGTGACAGAGAAAAGCAGGAGCAGAGCAAGTCCCCGCCGCAGAAGGGTACGGCTGGAGCAAGGGAGCAGGCGAGCATCAGGCCCTCGCGTGTCTTGCAGCACAGCCTCCCCTTCGCCCGATCAGCCTCCCCAAAAGCTCTTCCCTTTGCCCTCGCCTACTGACGCCTTCCCCTCCTCCTCCTCCTCTCGTTCCCTTTCATGTCTCAATGTTATTTTTCCATTGTGTAATTTGTTTTAGTAAGAGAACAAACAGCTCAAAGCTTCTTCCTATGCCTCAAAATATTGCACATGCCAACTACTTTTCAGAAATAAGAGGATTAGGAAAGGCGCCAAACCGACAAAGCAAAGGTGAATAAAAGAGGTGGTATTTTAAAAATATACAACTGGCAAGCCAAACAAAAATCACAGCCCGGAGGACCTGGCTTAAGTAATACTGAAATAAAATGAGAAATCCTCAGCGACTTCAGTAGTTTTGGATCAGGCCTTCACACGTGGGCATTCCCCCCCATGGGAATGGGGCCACACATCCTACAGGACAAATCATGATTTCCAGTACAGAGAGGCACAGGGAGAGTTACCAGCCACACAGTTACACATGAAGGTGGGTCATATGAGGCCACCAAAGCCTGAAAGTCAGTAGCAGAGCAGGAAGGCAGAGGGTAGCAAATGTCTGATTTCTTGCATCACTAAACTATCAGCGGGCCTCTATGTTCAGCAGGTTAAACAAAAATGTCGTCATGTGGGGTTCAGAACAACCAGTTAGGGTAAAAAAAGACCCCTTCTCCCTCTTATCTGAATAATGTATCCAACATCTACAGAAAGATAGATTAACTGCCAAACTAATAAAGGTCTTGTGACTGGCAAATGGTCCCCTGGCTTCCTAGGTTTAAAGTATTAATTGTTTTATGACAGTAAAGTCAGAGAGACAGGGAGTTCTCTCATCATAAATGTAGGTGATCGTACATGCAGCTGGTTAGAAATCTAGCTACTACATCCATCTACTATGTTTGAGCTACCAGACGTCAGGTCCCACAGAGCTCCAGTCTGCAGTGCAAGAGAAGCTTATAGCCACAGTGCCTCTGGATACCAACAACATCCATAGTCATGGGGAGAGTCTGGAGCAGGAACTGGTGATCTTTCAGGAGATAACCAGGATGAAACAGGTGCCCAGAAAAACTGTGCAATCTCCATCCGTGTCATTTTTTTCAAAACTCAACTGCACAAAGCCCCACGCAACCCGATATAACTTTTGAGTTAGCTCAACCGTTAGCAAGAGATTGGACTAGACGACTTCCAGCCATCCCTTCCCACCTACATTATTCTATTATTGAAATTAAGCATTCCAGTAGAGTGCCTCCTCATGTTGAGAAGTCAGGAGCCATACCGCGCACAGCACCAGGATGTTGTGGAACCTAACCATGGCACCTAACCCCGGCAGAGACAGCAGCACTTAGACCCCAGCTTGCGGTGAGCCTGGAGTACAGGAAAAGCCAAGAGCGCCATTCTCTACAAACTGGGAACACGACCCTAAATGTAATGTAATAAAATGCTGCCCTCTTCCATAATCCACAAAGATGACTTAAATTCAGGACTATGATGATCCAGGAATCTCTAAATCCTTATGCAAAGTCTGTTAGAATTAGAATCCCAAGTGTTGTAACAAGAACACAGATATCTACTTACTTTGGTATTGCAGAAGCATTTGGCAAAGGAGAGCAAAACAAAGCCTAATAAAAATCAGCATACAACTAGTTGGGTCAGAATTTTTTACTTACCTTAACAAGACTTACAGTTCTGCTTCTATAGTTTAGCATCTGGGCACGCAATTCCAAGTACCTAGGTATCTTTGTACAGCTCTGTTTTAAACACGTAACAATTAAATTATTAGGATGGCTAACAACAGTTATGAATCTATATTTAAATGATCATTTTTGGAACAAGGGCTAATGAGAACAATAGCGTAATCCCATTCATGCTTGTATGTGATTTCCATTCTACATCTGATATTAGAATAGTTTTCTATGTAGAAATTTAAAGACGAAAGAATTTGAAAAGCATCTGGATTCTGTAGATCAGAAAACAGCATTAAAGCAAAATACTGGGAGTAGTGGAGCAGAAGGGGATAGGGAAAACTGGCTGAATGTCTCATGAGAGCACAGGTTAGGAAACTAATGTTTGGTTTATCATCAGCTGATTTTCGCAAAAACTGGTGAAGCACATACAAGTGGAAAGTTGATAGCTATCTTGGACTCGGCCCTTAATCAACCACTGGAAGGACTGCGAGAGAATAAACACAGTTCAGCAGTGATCATAGTTAAGGCTGACCTCCTTGCAGAACACGATACGCAATTGTAATCCACAGTAATATCTTAAGAAAGGGAAGTGATTTATTTATTGCAAAGATGGAAGTCAGAAATAGCTCATAATGGAAAAAGTTAGGAAACTTAAAAATAACTCCAAAGAAGTAAAAATATATTTAAAGTGATGGTGTTAAAAATTAGTCCAAAGTGTGGGAAAGCAAGATATAAAATCAGGATTCTGATGTTATAGAGAAACAAGAGGAGTCTGCAGAACAGACAGCCAAAGCTAGAGGATCAAGGAGGATAACTAACTTTCAGAAGACTTCTCGCTACTTAATCTGTTTAACCAGCAATACGTAAATAGAAAAGGAGAATTAGGAGACTAGAGAAGCAAAAATT
Organism: Aquila chrysaetos chrysaetos; assembly: GCF_900496995.4. Lineage (NCBI taxonomy): Eukaryota > Metazoa > Chordata > Aves > Accipitriformes > Accipitridae > Aquila > Aquila chrysaetos. The sequence continues at coordinate 21,576,496 of NC_044019.1, read as the reverse complement.
TCTGTTAACTGGCTTCAGCACAAAAAGAATCTTGCCATTTCACAGATACCGAGGGCATGGTCTGCCAGAAAACCTATTCAGATTCAGTAAAATATCCCATAAACAGAGACATCTAAGAAAGGAGGGGGTTGTTTTCAGTGAATTTGCACTAAAAATTAGGACCAGACAAGGCTGACAAAGATTTCCAAGAGCAGCAGACATTGTAGCTATGAAAAGAAATTTGGTTTGAATGCAGACATACATTTAAAAGGAACGGCAAAGGCCAAAGAATGATCATACTTAAAACCATCTTAAAAGACAGGTATTATGGATGGGCCTGGAAGTCATGCATCACAGTCCATTTCACTGGGTCTGACTGATGCTACAAGGTAGAGATCTGGATGCATTCTGTCAATTGAGCAAGGCAAAGCAGCAGAGAGAAGGAGTTGAAAGTCTGGCTCTTCACATCAGTATCAAGCAGGGTAGTTAAAAACACATCAGCTCTTCTCCCAGCACAGTGTGAGATTAAACAAGTACAGCATCTGTAAAGATGAATGAAAGCCTCCTGTCCTACATATAGGAAATGTCAAAACTGCCAAACTAAGCACACACGGTTATCATTTAGGCAGTATTGAAAAGTCTTTTGATCAAAGGGCCTTCAAAGGATCTACTAATGAAATCACCTAAATTGACTGTAAACGTGTCAGGATGGGTGTTGAGAACAGGGAGCACTCAGATGCTGTCAAAACTAAACATGAACCAGCCAGGTGACACCACCCCATTAAAAGCTGAACTCCTTAACAACAGTTCAGTTCAACAACAGGAGTAAACAGTTCAGGAAGAGGCGTCACCATGGGAAGAAGCAAAAAGCTGGCTCCAGACCCATTTGTGTATTTATTTTTAAATACTTGAAAAGAGTGGGCACATATGTTGTATAGATGGCAGAAGTCTCTACTTTCAAAATGCTATAACTTTGGAAAACCTCAGAATTTCCCTGTGTGTCTCTACAATGGGCAATTCAGAAATGCAATGGCATTCAAATTTCACAAAAATGAGGGCCACAGCACCCAGTAGACAAACTGCTTAGCATTACCTATAACACTAGATACTAAAAAGTCTGAAAATTAGTTTCCATGGCTCATGTTCAGGGAATCTAAACGTGTGGATAACATCTCCCCACTGTAGAAGCACTGTAAATAAAAAGCAACAGCACAACCGAGAGGAGTACCAGTACCCACTGCCTTCCAGGAAAGCAAGAAATAAAACCACTGCTATTACATTAATTACCTTTTTTTATCTTCAGCTTTGGCTGCTACAAATCAAAGGATGCCACAACATTTTATGGATGGAGATACTTTCTTCATGGAATGAAATCAGCAAAAATAGGACAATTTATCGGCAAAATTCTGTAAATGAGAGGAGATAGCACACATGCAGCAAGAGAATTTTCCACTGGCCTTTCTCAGAATCCATGAGCAAAAAGACCCAAGGAGAAATCAGAGTGGAACAGCATAACACACAGGAGTCTAACACCTAAGATTACATTACAGCAAACATTAACATAACAGCATAACATACAAACATAACATTAACAGCAAATAAACAAAAGATACTTTTAATCACATAAATAGAAACAAAAAAAAGAAATTTTCATCATGAGAGAGCAACAGATACATACTGAGAAGCATATTTCATAAAGTCTCCAAGTCTCCTGGCAGAGAAAGCTGATGTGTGTGTGTGAGGGAGTGTATGTGTGAACTTCGGTAATATAACTCTCCCCAAGTATACAAGAAGTTCTGAAGCATTTTTTGCTAGTTTGTAAAAAATACATTTAGAAAAAACACCAAATTTATTTCAGATTACATGTTGTCTGGCAATTGTTTAACTTAAAATAAATAAGTAAATGGAGAGGGGAAAAAAAAAACCAGCAGAAACTAAGAAGTACATTCACAACTTGCATCAGTAATTCAACTTGAAGTGCACGAACATACTTGACATGTGCAAACTCTGTGTATGTTTTCCAGTGAAACCACACAGCCACTTACCAGTGGCATATGACAGGACATAAGCATACATACATTTTATAGAGGTTTACAGTAGTATATTCCAGAAGGCTGTGTGGGTTTGGAGTCGCAAAAAGAGTTCTCCTTTATTTTATGTACATGATGAAAATAGTACTTGATGCAATGACATTTTTCTATGAACTTTTTGTATTGCACAAGTGATAGTCTGAACTCCATTTAAAAACAGAAGAGCAAAAGCTTTTTCTATTATGATCTTTTCAAGCAGAATAAGTGAAGAGTTATGGCAAGTTCATGCCACTTCTAAGATGTTTAACACAAGTATCATAATTGTCACTTAATGGGTCAGGAAACAAAGACAGACTTGTCTCGGTGGTGTTGTCTGTTCTCTGTAGATCACACTTATTTTCCTTTCATATTTAGGAAATGTAATTATGTCTAATTCAAATTACAAGAGAGAATAATTACACAAAGCCATTTTTTTCTTTATAGTTAATCCTCTGAATATTTTATTTGCCAAGGCATACAATTTTCCAAAAAGAAAACATTAACTGATGTGGCCCGTATGGAATTTATTTAATTATATGATATTCCAATATGGTTGCCTGCAATTTATTATGTTAATTAGTTAGATTATGTGTGAAACATTTTATAATGAGCCCATTCCTTTATTTTATATGTATTTTTTTTAAATCCTTCTAATGAACCATTTTTTCTGCAGTTGTAAAAGATAACTGAGCTTTGCAGTTTAACCAAGACATATTATAATTTATATCAACGTTGACTTACTGAAGATTTTGAGAACCTTAAACTGCATATTTGTGAGACTGCAATCTCCTTACTATAATTAAACACAATAATTGGATTATGTTGTGTATTTGATATCATAACTGAATCCTATACTACTTTGGGAGTAAATGCTGTATTCTTGATTACAACTGGGGGGGGGGGGGGGGGGAAGACCTCCAATAGTTCTTCCACTAGGAGGGCAGAAAGGTATTAAAAGAAAGCCTCTAAGAATCAGCATGTGCAAACCTCTTTTGGAAACAGGCCAACAAGCTAGATCAACATGGATTTTTTACAAGAAAGGAAGTTACTGTATGTTTCCTACAAGTTAACTAGAAGTTACTACTACCATGTGATCAGAAAAACAGATTATTGAACATAAAATCCCTTCCATGATGTCTTCTACAGAATATGTTTCGCAACAGTCCTGGGATACTGTCTCGCTTGAAACTTCATTTTACATGTGTAATTTTCCTTTCCTTACTAAAATGAGGAATGCACTCCACTTCCTTGCCTAAGTTTTCAATAGCAAAAGGTGAGCACCTTTAGGTAGATACCAGGGGTTTTGTGCTGACACAGCCTTATGTGTCAGGGCTAGAAACAGATTTCCAGGACCATACTGGGACTCCTAGCACATTCTGCGTTTAGCTGGGAATTCATGTCTGGATCTTTAATCTCCAAATATACCCTCTGTATTTGTAGGTGGATGAAGTATTGACAGGACATCCTTTTCAGCTAAAGATGCTAAACCTTGAAATCTACCCACCCCCTACTACACTCCTATTACTGAATTCAGCCAAAGAATTCTACTTCATAAACACGGGGTTTTTTTGTTAGGTTGTATTTATTTTCATATCTGCCTTTTCCTCCAGGCAGGGGAGACAATCCAGGAGGTTCCTCCAATGTATTGATGATAACTTCCTTCTCCAAGTGATGGAGGAGCCAACAAGGAGAGGTGCTATGCTGGACCTTGTTCTCACCAACAAGGAGGGGCTGGTGGGGAATGTGAAGCTCAAGGGCAGCCTTGGCTGCAGTGACCGTGAAATGGTGGAGTTCAAGATCCTGAGGGCGGTGAGGAGGGCACACAGCAAGCTCGCTACCCTGGACTTCAGGAGAGCAGACTTTGGCCTCTTCAGGGATCTGCTTAGTAGAGTACCATGGTATAGAGCCCTGGAAGGAAGAGGGGCCCAAGAAAGCTGGTCAATATTCAAGGATCACCTCCTGCAAGCTCAGGAGCCGTGCATCCCAACAAAGAGCAAGTCAGGCAAAAACGCCAGGAGGCCTGCATGGATGAACAAGGAGCTCCTGGGCAAACTCAAACACAAAAAGGAAGCCTACAGAGGGTGGAAACAACAGGTAGCCTGAGAGGAATACAGAGAAATTGTCTGAGCAGCCAGGGATCAGGTTAGGAAACCTAAAGCCCTGATAGAATTAAATCTGGCCAGGGACGTCAAGGGCAACAAGAAAAGCTTCTATAGCTATGTTGGTGATAAAGGGAAGGCTAGGGAAAACGTGGTCCCTCTCTGGAAGGAAACAGGAGACCTGATTACCCAGGATATGGAGAAGGCTGAGGTACTCAATGACTTATTTGCCTCAGTTTTCACCGGGAAGTGCTCCAGCAACATCACCCAAGTTGCAGAAGGCAAAGGCAGGGAGTGGGACAATGAAGAACTGCCCACTGTAGGACAAGATGAGATCTGAGACCATCTAAGGAACCTGAAGGTGCACAAGTCCATGGGACCTGATGAGATGCACCCATGGGTCCTGAGGGAACTGGCAGATGAAGTTGCTAAGCCACTATCCATCATATTTGTGAAGTTGTGGCAGTCTGATGAAGTTCCCATTGGCTAGAAAAAGGGAAGCATAACCCCCATTTTTAAAAAGAGAAAAAGGAAGACCCAGGGAACTACAGGCCAGTCACCTCTGTGCCTGGCAAGATCATGGAGCAGATCCTCCTGGAAACTAGGCTAAGGTACATGGAAAATAAGGAGGTGATTGGTGACAGCCGACATGGCTTCACTAAGGGCAAATTGTGCCTGACAAATTTGGTGGCCTTCTACAATGGGCTTACAGCATTGTTGGATAAGGGAAGAGCAACTGACATCATCTACCTGGACTTGTGCAAAGCATTTGACACTGTCCCGCATGACATACTTATCTCTAAATTGGAGAGACATGGATTTGATGGATGGACCACTCACTGGATAAGGAATTGGCTGGATGGTCACACTCAGAGTTGTAGTCAACGGCTCAATGTCCAAGTGGAGACCAGTGACGAGTGGTGTTCCTCAGGGGTTGGTATTGGGACCGGTGCTGTTTATCATCTTTGTTGGCTACATGGACAGTGGGATTGAGTGCAGCCTCAGCAAGTTTACCAATGACACCAAGCTGTGTGGTGCAGTCAACACACTGGAGGGAAGGGATGCCATCCAGAGGGACCTTGAGAGGCTTGAGAGGTGCGCCTATGCAAACCTCATGAAGTTCAACAAGGCCAAGTGCAAGGTCCTGCACATGGGTCAGGGCAATCCCAAGCACAAAAAGAGGCTGGGCAAAGAAGGGATTGAGAGCAGCCCTGAGGAGAAGGACTTGGGGGTGTTGGTTGACGAGAAGCTCAACATAACTCAGCAATGTGCGCTTGCAGCCCAGAAAGCCAAATGTATCCTGGGCTCCATCAAAAGAAGCATGACCAGCAGGTCAAGGGAGGTGATTCTCCCCCTCTACTCTGCTCTTGTGAGACCCCATCTGGAGCACTGTGTTCAGGTCTGGGCCCCCCAACATAAGAAGGACATGGACCTGTTGCAGCAAGTCCAGAGGAGGGCCATGAAGATGATCAGTAGGGCTGGAACACCTCTCCTATGAAGACAGGCTGAGAGCGTTGGGGTTGTTCAGCCTGGAGAAGAGAAGGCTTCAGGGACACCTTACTGCAGCCTTTCAGTACATAAAAGGGGCCTGCAAGAAAGCAGGAGAGGGACTTTTTACAAGGGCATGTAGTGATAGGACAAGGGTTAATGGCTTTAAACTGAAAGAGGATAGATTTAGAGTAGATTTAAGGAAGAAGCTCTTCCCTGTGAGGGTGGTGAGGCACTGGAACAGGTTGCCCAGATAGGTTGTGGATGCCTCATCCCTGGAAGTGTTCAAGGCCAGGTTGGACGGGGCTTTGAGCAAGCTGGTCTAGTGGAAGGTGTCCTTGCCTGTGGCAGGGGGGTTGGAACTAGATGATCTTTGTGGTCCCTTCCAACCCATTCTATAATTCTATGATTCATTCTCTAAATTGAGAACAAAATCTCACTTTCTTCACCACCATTTTCAGCCCAACGTTGCATCATGTAACACAGAACAACACTGTACCACAAAGACACACAAGCTCACAGAAAAAAGTACTGGTGAATTGGGATGTACACCCGTGTACATGACAGCAGAAGTCTTAAATGGCACTTAACCATCACAAACTCACTTTAACAAAAACTTCACTATGTCAGGAGAAACAGTCTTTCAAACAGTATAAAGAAAAGTTCAGACCTAGAGGTCATGATAGGATCCATCTTTTGCAAATAGTGCAGATGTCATTTGTTTGTAGGTGGTAGAGGACAGAAATAGGGTTACAAAAAGCCCTACCGCTCAATGGCGAGGGCAATGGATGCTTAACACAAAAAAAATCCACAAAGAAATTCAAGCTGAATCAGCCTTCTCCTTAGATCCTGAAAGGTTTTGCCTATGTGTCATCTGAAAATATGTTAACACTACAGAATCACTGATGTTGGCCCAAATGTCACATTTAAGTCAGTTTCCAATTATTATCTTACCATTTATATTCATTTTCCCTTAATGGGAGCACTGTTAGAGTACTATAAAAAATTCTGCTGTGGTCATATACATTTCAAAGACTTGACAGGCCAGCCAGCCACAGAAGCCCTATGAATATTTCAGATGACCTAAATTTTTTTGACCAACAGATACTGATGTAATAATAAAAATAATAGATGGGGGCAGAGAAGAAGGGGTCAGGGTATATTCCAAGCAAACTAAGCTTGTGTTGATTTCCTCCAACTGTTATATTCAAGTTACATTCGCTTCCATGTACAAGTCCATATTCTTAAAATGTTTATATACTTTGTGTTACATCTTTTGGCTTGACTGTTGTTAACAAACCAAGGAAGTTCAGGACTACGTTATTGTTTATCTCTGGAAGAACAATGGAAATATTGCTACATGTCAAAGTAAACATAGCGCACCTGGTAACAGACATTGCATATCATGCAAATGCCAGGAATTTTGGGTGCAGTGGAGATTTTGCTGGCACTAGGTCCACCAAACCTAACCCCAAAGCATTAAGAATTACAAACAAAAACCCTCACACCAAAAAACAACCATGAAAAATTGCATCTGTATTTCATAAGGTATAAGCAAAATCCAAACATAATTTCCTTCCGGGTCTGCAAGCAACTGATTCCTTAATATTGCATTTTGTATGTCTCCATACTAAGCTAGTAGAAAACCAAAAAGGCAATCTTGCTAAAGTTGGTTATTTAGATGTCTTCCTGTGTTATGAGATGCAGGAAACATCAACTATAAAATAACCAACACAGATAATCTAAAATATTTACATTCTTTCATTGTAATAAAATGACTCGCACACTCACTCCTGAAAGACTGCTCAGTGAAGGAACTCTCCAGTGTATGTTCCTTCAGCAGATATCCTTGAAAAAAAAAAGTCACAATAAATTTGCTAGACTAAGAAGATATGTATTAGTCCAACCATATTTTTTTTAACTGCAATTTTGCAGAATAAACATCCTAATTGTTACCATATAGCAAGAATGAGCTTGTATCTCACTGTCCCTTGGATCACGCTGAGCCACTAACCAGCAAGAGGAGGGACTGTCTAAATTGTTGCAACCACTTCCTCAGAGATCTCCCACAACAATGCTCACTTGCAGGTCACAGCTGAGAGCACACCATGGACTAATAGTTTAGTTCTCAGTGCAAGTTCTTAGAATATCATTAAAGGCGCTCTGACAGTGAGCCTTTAAAGCGCCTTATCTTGCTTTAATGCTCTTTAGAGAATAATTAAACAGGCCTAATACATTCATAATGAAGCTTATATGAATAGTTCAAGAATGCCTGCATTATGTTCCAGTATTTTTTTTTGCAGAGAACAAAGTAGTGACCAGATATAGATCATACAAAACATATTCAGTTCCCCCCACTAAATATCTCTGTACACCACTACTTGTCTCAGCACTTCCTCACGACCTAACAACCAACTAGTGTCTGTAGCCTGTACCTTCTTTCCCTGTCAACACAGCATGCACCATCAGAGCAGGCATTACAGTCTGAGTCATGCTATGACTGGCAGGAGTTGAAACATCCAAGATCAGCTCTTGAATCTTTCTGTGGTACCTCCTGGATGCAACTATAACAACCACACAGTCTTAAGCTGCAGCACTGTATAATTCTTGACAAGTCTTTCCTGAAAAAAGTCTGTGCGCCAAGTCACAGGATTCCTCAATTCTTAGCTCCAAGCTTTTCAATACTGCAATAGTTTCAAATTAAATGATTAGTGATCAACAAATATTCTTTCCATGTGTATTGTACACTTCAACACACCACTGACAGTTTTAAAAACTCATGCATTAAAATAATTGTCTAGCTATGTATTTAAAACAATTAAGTCGTCATTAATTTGGTAAATACCATAATAGGCTTTTAGAAATTACAGAAGAATCCTTTCCCACGACATACATTGATATATTTGTCTAACTAGGTGATCTGTTTATTATGTACTAATTTAATGCTTTCTTAAAATATGTAGCAACAAAATGCACAAAGGAACAAAGTTACCCTACGTAATTATTTGACACCGTAAGTTTCAAAATCCTGATATGCCAAGCTAACTAAAAACACATTAGTGCCACCACAGGACAGTTCACTTGGCACCAAAGGGTTAATCTCACACATTTAATATCCTACCTCAAACACGAATAATTGTAGCAAGAAGCAAGCTCTTATAGTAGCCTTAGTAAGACCATACTACTTCTTCAGAACACAACAGTAAAAAAGCCATGCAAATGGAGATGAATGGAGCACAAGCCACCGAGGTAATTAAAAATGTATTTTCCATCTCCTAGTAATTGAATTGTGTACAAGCTGCAAGTTAATGAGGTCATCTACCCTCGAGCACTGACAGGAAAGCAGGAATAATTATCTTTCAATTTTTTCTTATGTAGCAATTAATTTTAACCATTCGCCTACACCCCACTCCCACTTCCCTCATTCCAGTCAGTCAAAGTCATAGCTAAGCCGAATTGACAAGCAATTGATATGGTAGCGGCACGGAGCTGCCGAGGCGGGCAAGGTAATCAAGGGGCTGCAGCTGTTAAGGGCTAAGCGCTTCCAGGTGAATGTCACCTGAGATTTTGCATTCTGCCACTCGGAGGACCTGGGACACACAGTAGTGCCTGACAGCACATCTGGTGCCAGGTGGGCAGGGAGGGGACATTGCGGATTCGGGAAGGGAACATAAGGATGGACAAGGATTGATGAATGGACAAGACTTGAAACAAAATGTCGTCTTCTTTTTTTTTTTTTTAGGGCTTATCTAGTATCATTGAGTATTGCATACTACATTTGATAGCTGTATGAAAAAAAAAGTGTCATGCCTTGGCTTTTAATTCAAAAACACAAATACCAATTAGACTCAAACCCTTATGATGCCTCCTGTAACTATCTGACATGGACTTACAGCAACTCTACACTTAAAAGGAACTAAACATGTGCCAAATCAAATCTGTGAGAGGGGGACACACAGAGTAGTTTGGCACTTTGACCTGTGGACCGAGGCCTCACAAGCTCTGTGCAGATGCCCACATTTATAATTGGGCTGGCAATCTCTGTGGTTCTTCCTTTGACCTGCACCATCTTTCAACAGCTAAAATGAGCAGTTCTGTTCACAAAAAAACAGGTGGCTAGGGGTCTTTTAACAATGACAACACCACCAATGTAACAAATGTACTTAACTCGAACATTTCACTAAAATGGTTAAGATCAAAGGGAGGAGGCCCAAGTGTTCGGTTATTACTACAACTCCTACATTTCCTCTCTCAGTTAAGACTACAAATGTTATCAGCACATTGCATGCTAGATGGAACACACACTCCGCAATAACAACTTGTTCCTGTATGTCAGTGCATGTCAACTTGTCCCACTTGCCCTCAAGCTAACTTTCTTCTACAATTTTTAATTATGATTTTCGGCTAGAATTTTTAGGAAAAAGCCCTTTCCCAACAGCAAGAATTCTGATTCAGATGCTCTTACATTCATGAATTATGACAATGATTGTGTCTTGCTCACCTGGCTGAGCAGAGTAGCAAGCCTGCCCACCAGGTAAAACTCCTTTGCATTTGCAAGATGTATTAAAAAGTCTTTCTTATGTGCACTACTATAACTGCAGAGAAACACCGTAAAAATGGTAAAAATTATTCTGTGTCAGCAGTGGTGTAAAGAGAGAGGAAATCTCAGACCATTGCCTTGGACTCCAAGTCCACAATCCAGCTGCCTCCTCCTTTTACTCTTACTAGCCAATTGAAGGGGTTTTTTTGAAGTTGATTCTACATATTTCAGAAGTTCCAACAAATACGTTTCCTTTTAGATGAGCATAATTTTCAAAGCAAAGCTTGGTAGAAAACGTAACAGAAGTTAGTCCCCAGTGCTTTACTTCATTACAAATGCAAATAGTGGTTATTGCGGGGCTGAAAGTTAGTAGGCAACACCTGGAAAAGTGGTACATATAAAGGTCACCTCAGCTTCAGTACAAAATTATCATCAGGAATGAAATCAAAGGCAAGCAAATGCCAACGTGTAGAGACTGGAGGGAAAAGGAGTCGTCACTTTCTTTTGAGCACATAAAGAATATAACAACACATGACAGGGCAGTAATATAGTAATAGAAGTAATTTCTATACATTTATTTTATCACCTAACTTTCTATGTGCTTTGCAATGGAGTCTTCAACTTTTCTTCCCATTGATGCTGCATTTTACAATCTAAAAGCTGTTGAGCTAAATATAAGTAGATAGGAAGTGGAAAATAAGTTTGCTTCTCCTGAAATGAAGATCAATTTTTGCTTCTAGCAGGAGACGTCACAATCTCAATTTCACATGTCACAGGAAGACGTCTGATGCATACCTGTAGAATGTGCACAGAGCAACACCTTCACAAATATCAGCAAAAGGAGTTTTTACCAGAAAAAAATTTATGCCTTTTGCTTTTTCCTTCACTACTGTGCAGTGCCCAAGAGACTAGAAATTGAATCAGTATCTACTCTAAGAAATCACAAATGAAAACAAGGGCACCGACTCTCATTTAGCCAGCCAGAAATGAATATTCTTGGGTAATGACAAAATAAAACCCCAAACTTTTGCTCAGGATTGAAACAGCAACAACATAAAAAACCCACAAAAAAAACCCCAAAAATTCAACTTCCCCCACCAAGCCCCAGTAGTTTAACTAACTGCAGGTAAGTGCAAACCTGGGACAGTTGCAAATACTGGTGACAAGTCCAGATGAAAAGTGATCGGTTACGGAGAAATGCACATCCATAAATGTAGTATTCATCACTCATAAGTAAATTCATTTGAAAACACTACACACATGGACATGATGGAAAGACATGAATTGTACTACAAAGACAAACTCATTCTCAGTGGTTAGTTAAATGTTGTCAGTCAATCCTAACCATTTCACAGCCAGCTATCTCCCTGTAATGGCAAATTAAACATGGCAGACTTGATGGGGCGTAATAAACTTCATGTAGCTACCACTCCTCCTCTTTTTGCAAAGCTGGGGCATGTTCATCCCTTTAGGTTTACTCCAGAAAGCCCAGATAAAACAAGAAGATCAGTTTCCATGTCCTCTGGAGGTTCTTCTGCTCTCATTAGAAGGGAAAGTTCGAATACATGTGCATAAACTGAGGAAGCTGCTTCATCCTCTCTCCTGCCTCTGAAGTGCAAAAGGACAGAGGAATGAAGTGCTTACTCAAACAGTGCCAGTGATCAAAGAGCAAAGACAAGGCTTAAAAAAAGTTTAACATTACACAGCTTCTTCTCTTCTGAACACATCCAATGTTCTGCTGGGTCAGAGAAATGGTCCATCCTGGGAAGCATCCTGTCTCCCAGAAAGGGAAAAAGGAGATGCTATTTCATAAGAGCAAGCAACCTTGATCGTTTCCTGTGGTTTGTTTTCCTTGCATCTCCCAGCATCCAAAACTGTTGGGATATCCAAATCTTGGCATGTTTCTAGGGCATGTCCCTCCTTAATCCTTTCAGTATCTGTTTATAGACCCACTGTCCATCAGTTTGTCTACTCCTTCTTGGAATGTGCAGATACTGTGTCTATGCAACTTTTTGTGGCAATTGATTTTAGAGTTCTACTACCCACTGCATTAATACTTTCTCTGCTTGTTTGTCTTCTGATTTTTGTTAATGTTCTCATATTATGCCAACAAAGTGTCCCTTTCCCTGATCTGCTTCTGTCACAAACTGATCCCAGCGGTAGAAACAAGAGGTGGTTACTCCTGAAGCTCAGTATAAATCACAGCAGGATTTGAGAAGGGGAGGGAGGAGAAAAAAAAAAAGAGAATAATTCTTGCCATTAGAAGTAAATATCGTGCCCTAATTGTAAAAATGTTTTTACTGAAATCCAAGATGATACTCTGTCCTTACTTTCAGGGATTTTAAATATCCTAGATTTGCCACAGACTTGCCCACTAATGATGAACTAAGATAAGTTATTTGACATGGAAATGACATGACAAATTTAAAAAAAAAAAAAAAAAGCAAGTGTTTAGAATAGCCTCTAATGAATAGAAGGTAAATTGTGATGATGCAAAAATTGACAGGGTTTTTTTTTTTAATACTCAGCATTGTCAAATTTTTTTCTACATATTAGTATCAGATATATTATTTGTATTAGATATATTTACATATTATATCTCCACATTAAAATGTTTTGGGGATGTTTCTGGGTTTTGTTACAACTTCTTATGTTTATACATCATAACATTTGTATGAATTTTATGTTCACTTTCTGTAAATCCAAGTCTTCAGATTTGGATTAATCACCCTTTTCCTTTTCTACCATTACTGCAATGTAGATCTAGGGAAAATGAACATATGAAGAACTAGCCCCAGAATCATCACCCTTAGCTCCAAAAGCAAACGTCTTTCTGGAATCATACCAGAGCTACCTCCTATTTGGGTAAAATATGAGGAAGGGAACCACCTCTACCTCAACACACATGGAACCCAATAACAGTAAGTATGTTACCCAGCTACCAAAAAAGCTCTATGATCAGGAGAATTCATGCAGCAAATATGACTCAAAAAAGCAGGTTAAATACTTTCTCTCCAAAAAATCAGAAACCTAAAACTTAGATACCATTCTGAAATAAACCACAGCCAGAACAGAAAGCAAGAAACTACATAAAATGCTTATATCTAGAAAAGCAGACAGAGAAATGTAATTGTTTTGCTTTGCCATCAAAAGCCTCTAGCACACAAATTAAACTGAAATCTCTGCTTGGATGCTGAAGCATAAAGGAACTCATGTTCCCACTACACTGCAAGCAATGTGTTCCCACTACACATTGTCACAGATGCACAGGAACAATTACACCTTGATACAATTTTGTTTAAATACAACCTATTCTTTTCAATAATGATCTGCACAGGAGAGCTGATATGATTTAATCCTATACAAAGTCTGAAGGCATCCACAAAAGCCATCCTAAACACCAACATTAGACAAATCAACTCTTCAAATTTGTGCTTAAATTTGATAACCAAAGTGCCAGTTTGAAAGGTAGAACTTTTCACACATCCATCTCAGGCTCTTTTTAACTGCAACTAATTTTGGTCTAGCGTAAGTTCTACAGTGTGAATGGAGAACATTGCACAACATCCCAGTCTGTTTGCCTATACTGCATTCCTTGCTAGATTTTCTTTCTATTACTGTGAAAACACTAAAAGCAGCAACCTGGCAGAACTTATTCAGTCCATTACCTTCTTTTAAAGTAATATCTAAGAGCCCCAGCCCTGCATAGAGATGTAGCATGTAGGGATGTAGATGTAGGGATGCAGCAACCCTAAACTGTGCCAGCCTGCAAAAGAATATGGTCCCACTCCAGAGGCATGTCCAACCTAAGCTTTAAAATTCAACTTTGAGTTTTCCATTTACAGTATTTAATTTCTGATATAACCGATGCTAACAACCTTTAACTTGAGACAGGTCAAATCCTGCACAGACTTTTTCTTCTGAAGAGTCCCAGAGAGATCAACAAAATTATTTGCTATACTAATGCATCTCCTATAAGTACTTACAGAATATAATTTTTTTATAATGCTAAAATAGCTTCTTAGATAAACATATGCACTCATGAAAGATTTTAGGTCACACCATTACATACTTCTATTTTTCTAAAAATCCCAGCTACACAGCTGTTGCTTATCAGTCGTCCATTTAATTATTGTACTCTGTTGCCTTAATCTGGCTTTGCCACACTGTGATAAATTGTGCACATGGGTACTGCACACACTGTTCCAGGCACTTCCCCCACGCCCCCTTCTCCAAAGGGTCATATAGGGCATTTACAAGAAATAGATTGTTACAGGAAATTTCACACAAATAAGGAAATGCATTTTCTTTTTCAAAAAGCCCGAGATCTTAAAAGGACTCTGATCACCCTCACTGAACAGTATGGCAACTTACCATACAGACTCGCCTGTATCGGGGGTCCATGGCAGTCTACACAATGGCTCAGGGAGATCCAGGCATAAAGAAAATCACATGAGGTATAAGTCACAGTATTGAACTTACCTCCAGAGCAGAGAATCAATTTCAATGATCATAATGACATTTACTGAGGATCCTTGACAAACCTGGTGGTTCTCTCCAGATGTTAAACTACCAGATCAAGATTATTCCACAGGATCTCTCTAAGCCCTCACAGAACAGGTTGCTGACTGAGCAACTCCATAATAATAATTAAAACCCCCAACATTTACATTCTTTGTTGTCAGTGCTATTTTAGTTTCAAAAGCACTATCATTTAAGGGTATTTCCATTCACCAGCTGGCTCAGTATTAATTTCTCATCCCCCCCTCCTAATCACACATAAAAATCGGAGAATATGCAGAAGTGAAGATAGCAAAATAGGTGTTCAGGTAGCAATCAACAAAACCAGCATGAATTTCTGCTCAAAGCAATTGGTGAAACTCTGCTTCCTCCAGACACCATGATTGAAGGACTGCATATTAGTTCCAGCTAAGTCAATTTTCTTAAATTGAAAACTCCAATGTAACAAAGTTTCTACAAAAAAATTGGTGAAGTGCTGTTGTTCCTAACTGTCCTCAGATTTGAATGGAAGTTACATATGGCCAGTTACAGCAGGCTTAATATTCCCTCAAAGATTCTACACAAGCTGAGTTCTGAATTACTCTCTCCTGGCATCAACACTGATTTACTTTAATTTTTTAATTTTACTCTTTTCTTTGAAATTTTTTTCCTCCATTCCCACCTTTCCCAAAAATGGCATGATAACCAAAATACTTTGCTCTATTTCTTAGGCATTGCCTGAAAGAAGAAACGTGATTTTAGTTTCTAATATATAGGTACGGATTACCTACTGAGTTCAAAAACCAGAACTTGTATCACCAGTCAAGGTATGTTGCTCATCACAAATTATGCTTTGCAATTCTGATCAATAGAAATTATATATTTCATACTTTCATTCTGTTCACATTCAAATAAGGCATTTAGAAATCAAATATTTAACTGAGCAGAATTCTAGAATGCTTTTTTCTTTTAAAGAAGCATTTTTATTTGATATTTAGAGTATTCAGATGATTTGCTGCTTTTCCAAAACAATTCTATTTTATTACTATTAAAAGGTAAACCCTGAATAACACATAGCATACTTGAATTAGTTTTTACAGTGAACTCCAGAAGAGAAAATAGAAAACTCAGGGAAATACTACATGGGCCAGCACTGCCTCATAACACGTTTTATATACTATTGACTAATGATATAAGACTACTAACAGAAGAAGAAAATAGAATGTGAAGTTAGCATCTTCCTTTATAGAACATCACATTCTGGACTATAAAGGTTTTATGAAACATAACTTGAAGCCTAATTTAGAAAAATGCATGATGCTTTCAACACCCAGTCTGTATCTGTGCAGGATTGAACTTCAGCAAAACAGCACTGCCCTGCAGCACAGCATAAAATAAGCCCAAAAAAGACAGACTGCAAGATCAAAGTAGTAAGACATCCTTGCTTTTCTTTCTTTTCCTAGGATACTTCTCTATACCTATTTTTCTTTCATGTCCATGTTTTAAAATAGTCATTTGACATTTATACCTGAATTAATTCCAGCTCTAAATACCCGCCTTTTAATAGACCCAGCTAGTTTTAGGATGTTAGCAGCTTACAGTATCCATTTCATTAAGATCTTAAGGATTTTAAGTGAAAATTATTAATTAACCTTTCATGTTAAAAACAGTCTCTGAAGTATAACAGTTAAAATAAGCAAATCTAGATTAAGCAGGTCTCTGAAGATCTTCTGCCCTTTCAAAATAGTTGTCTGTCCTTATACAGTAGCACCTCCTGGTTCTTCAAAACAGTTACTCAGTAAACTATTCTTAAATTCTGTCTGAGAAAGTCAACCAGCAGAGACAAGCAGCTGGTTTGCTCTCTTTCTACACCTTTTAATCTCTTTACAGAAATTTCCACCTTAAGTGAAAATCACAACTCATCACAGTAGGGGCTTTTCTGGCAGAAACACACACCCACAATGGGCTGGTCAATGTCCCCACTGGGTCTGCTAGGACATTGCAACACCTGTTAAAATAGATTTTTTTTTTTTTTCAGTCCTGGACTAAAAAAAAATTAAAGATACAGCCTTTTCAGCTTACTCTTAACAGTTTACCTTCTCCAGCCATTGAAGCATTCTACTCTTTCAAGTTCAAGATCAGCTAAACCCTCACCTTTCTCTAGCAGTGACGACTGTGCTTGACTGCAAGTGTACCTAGAAAAGAATGCCCCTGTGACAAAGTTTGCTAGCTGAGGTGCTAGAGCAGTCTACCTGCATTACTACAGCTCTCCTCCTGCTCTCTGTATCAATAGAATGCACTATGCCCTAAGAAACATCCTGATCACCTCTTCATAATTCATGAAGCCTACTACACTATGCCTGCTCTGACAGTCAACCTTACACCTTTCTCACCTAGAAGCCATTCACTGTGAATTAATTTTTTTTTCCTCCAGTAAAATAGAAAAAGAAATCAGAACTAATCTTCCCTTAGGTCCTTCCCTTCCCCCCAGTTTATGTGGCACAGACCAGCCCGCAATAATCAAACCAGAGCCATTTAGTGTATAGTCTAGTCTTGCTGTGACTAATAGGATGATTGGTTGTATAGCTTCTTTATGGTTGTTCATTATATCACCCTTACATAAAGTAATTTAATTTCAGTGGGATAATTAGGGTATTTCTAATCTAACTGATAGTCTGAATGAAATGAGATTCTCAGAGGGAGATTTGTGTACCAGGAGATTGGTGACCTTCGGCCCCAATTTTCACACAATGTATTAAGCTGACAGCCTTACTTCCAAGCCCTGCTGCACCGGCTCTTCACCACTTGTGCAGATCTGTGTGCTACAGACAGCAACACTGAATGAGGTTCTTCTACCCAAAATCCCATTATAAAAGGAAACTGTAATATTTTATTTGAATTACAGAAAAATAATCCAGACCATCATACACTAGTTGGAACTGCACCACTATAATTAATCTGCCATGCAAAGTATGCAACTAAATTCTTGATTTTCCTGTGCCTTACAAGGCAACATCAACTATATATAACATTCACTTGATCAACACCTACACTTGTAGAAGTATGGAAAGGAAAAACTTCCCCCACCCCAGTTTTCTGGAAACATATGCAAAAGTTGAAAAAAACCAGCTTCTGTACCACTGGCAAACTGAATCAATGCTATATTGTATTTATGAACAAAAAAACTGGGTTTCTCTACATTTTGCTGTAACCTGTAGCTGTCAAGTAGACCAGACTACTTGGCTGGTTAACAGAGAAGGCCCTCCATTTCTTCACTGACATTTACATACCAGCACCTTTCTTTCTGTCTCTGTCTCTCTGTTCTCTGAAAGCTAACATATTCCTTTCCCACATCTGTATAATACCGTCCTGGCTCAGACCAATCCAACTCTCTGGAAGCAGCAAGAGCCTTTTTCCTTCAGTTAAGTGTGCACTGCATCTGGCTACTGTAACCTAAACCCTCATCATACCTGCAGTATCGTCCCTGCGGTTGCACATTCCTCTGTTGATCCTTGTCTTTACAACAGATGATACCCTTAAATACCAGAAGCCTTCATCCACAGACCTTTGAAATTTTTTCCCTGTGATTAGTAAACATCTTCAACCTCAACAGCTTAGCCTTTAATCCTAAGAGCTAACAATTAAAAAAGGCCTTGCAAACTGAGGAAAACACTTTGCTCTGTCATATAATTTATTTTTAGTGTTACAATATTTGATTTAAAGACAGCAAATAAGTTATATGATCTTTCAGGCTTCTTTGTCCCAGACTAACACAAACAGCTCAAGCGAGGGACTGAAGACATTGCTCACAGTCTTTCTTTTCCAGACACAATGAAATCCTGTCTAGAGTGAAGTCAGAGTTCTCACTAACTTCAAAAGCATAACAATTTCATCTACAGCTCTATAGTTACACACAAATAATCAATACATAGTGTCAAACATATGTATTGTGTACACATTTAGCATGTGCATATACATATACATACACACACATGAAACTATTAACCTTTTTCCTATTTCAGCGTAATAAAGCATAACTCAATGAAAGCACGTACACTTGTTCTCTGAAAAAGAAACCTCAACATTTACACTTGGGCACAGAGGAAAATATGTAATCTGTAGTATTTATACCTCAACACTTAAAACAATAGACTTCATACAGAGGTAATTCTTTTCAAGAAATTATTCTGCAATTAGCACCTTCTTAAAGAGAGATATGTCATTGTTTTTAAAAATCAAAACCCAATAAACTGCTACATATTACAGCTACTCAAGGCATTTTCTTTAAAGAACCACCACATTAAAAAAAATACAGTGAGGATTAAGATTCTGCATACATCCATATTTTAAACTCATTTGGGGGGGGAGGGCAGTAAATCCAGCATAAGAAGAGCCAACCTCAATCTTTATTTCACTCAGTCTGTCACCTTATCATTATTCAGTAATGGTCATTTGTATTTTTATTTTTTTCCCCAAGCCTTGCACTTGCAGCTATGTCAGGCCACTTCCTTGGGAATTTGTAGCGATGGGGCAGGTAGTGATAGGACAAGGGGTAATGGCTTTAAACTGAAAGAGGATAGATGTAGAGTAGATTTAAGGAAGAAGCTCTTCCCTGTGAGGGTGGTGAGGCACTGGAACAGGTTGCCCAGAGAGGCTGTGGATGCCTCGTCCCTGGAAGTGTTCAAGGCCAGGTTGGATGGGGCTTTGAGCAAGCTGGTCTAGTGGAAGGTGTCCCTGCCCATGGCAGGGGGTTGGAACTGGATGATCTTTGTGGTCCCTTCCAACCCAAACCATTCTATGATTCTATGATTGTTGTTAGCAAGTCACTAACCTGAAATATGGTAATGGCTCTTTTACAGAAGTAGCAGTCTTGTCAGGGCCTATTCAGGAGACTCTTGAGTTCACGGTTCATTGACCTGGTAAAACGAAGAAGCCATTATAGTTTAAGGGGCCAATATAGAGTTCCCATACAAGAAGTAAAGGTTTTATACTAAAGATGACAAAGGGCCATTATCTACTTTTTGCGTACCACAAACTTAATTTTAAATACATTTTCAGAGAGAAGACAGTGTCGATCAAAAGTAGTTTTAAAATAACATATATTTTATAGTGTCTTCATCAGATCGCTATCTTAAGATTTGCCAAAATATTCTTCTTAGTCAAAGAAAAGACAAATAAATGAACTCCTTGCAACACTTGCAGATAATCTTACATTAAGTGATTGCCCAAAACTTATCTAAGGATTAAGAATATTTCTTGCAATAAATCTACTTTACATTAAATCATGAAAGCTTAGAAGGGCAAATTGAAAGCAAATGCATTACTATTATATTAGTGTATTTAAGAGAACTCACAATAGACAGTACTGGATTCCGCTCCATTTCTGCATCTGCCATCAAGTCAACACAAGTTAGTATTCATCTGTACTTCGGATGAGTCTTCACTGCTAAAGTATCACTAACTCCCCTTTACAATGTACTCTGACATCCTCACATTAAGTGCTACAGACATATTGCTACTTTAAGGGTTTGATTTTCTAAGAAGTGTTAAGGAGTATAGTTAATTTGAGCATTTAATGCTAAAATACACAACACTGAAATTGTATCTATGGTCAGATGCATACCTACTTATTTGCATGGGCTCATCATTTTGCATGCACAACAGAAACAACTGCCCTGAAGTCCTAGCAGCAGGTAATCTCCTGCCAGCCGAGACAGCCATTCAGCAAAACTCTGCTGCCTCAGTCTGCTTCTGTTCTGGACCTTTTCAACCCTGTCAACACTTAATTTCATACACTTTTAAGAGAAATCAAAAGATTGTGCAACTCTGTGGTGACCTGAAGATCAGTTATTTTGCTCGGAAAATAATAAAAGACCCCCATGCTACCGTCCATTTTTATTCAATTAGGAAGACAAGCACTGAAGCCTTCTCCTGGGCTGAACCATGTTTTATGTGCAAGCCAGGCTAGAGCTATAAGGACAACCTGAGGTGGAAGAGGGAAAGAACAGCTCTTTAAACATTTGGCCAATAAAGCACATCTTAAAACCTGGCTACTCCTACAGCTCCTGTACACAAGTTCAAAAAGTTCCTCATATCATTGTGTCTTCATAAAAGCTGAAGGTACTTAGCAGCTCCCAAATGATGTTTCAGTGCCTCATTGGAGCTTGTTCCTTGTCCCTGAAGAGGCACACAAAGTATTTTAATCAATAGCAGAAAATTATCTTTTTTGTATAACCAGTAAGTTATGTCCTGATATCAAACTGAGAAAGAGCACACAAAAAACATCTCCCCTGCCCTAAAAAAAAAATAAATATATATCTCTTTATTCTTAGTGCAGTTAATAGAGTGACAAATTGCTATGGTATAGAGAGTGTCAGGGAAAGAGAAGACACATCTACTTTCACATATTTCAGGAACATTCAAACCATGCCAGCATTAACAATGATATACTTCAATCACAAGAAGCCTTACTAAAGCTCCATTTTTAAAAGCTACAGCTGCTATGAAGACATGATTATAAAATTGCTTTATTTCTTACCCATTATATTACTGCCACCAAATAAAATATTTCGATTAAAAAAATCCAGACTCTGCCAGGAAAAGTCTTGAACTAGCATCACTGTCAGCACTGTTTGGAAGTGGGGGACAGACAAACAGAAGGAAAAAAAAAAAAATCAGAATTTTAGGCAAAAATCACCCTTACTTAAATTTTACTAATCAAGTAATCTACTAAAGTTTTTACTTCAGCATTCCACCATTTTTTTTTGCTGAATTTTATTTAGATGCAAAGTTCAGGTCTTGTCCTTAAAAGCTACACAATATTAAAGTGGTCTGTAAAATGACTCCAACATCAGGTCTCCAAAGAGAGCTGCAAATCATACAATTCTTAGTGTAATTTGTTCAGTGCTTAAAACACTCAAGATTCTCCAGGAAGAAGTTCTCTATATAGATGTGTTACATAAAACTCATTAACTACATAACAAATTTTGCCACCACATTTCAGCACAACACGTGTAACTAAATTAAGGGTAAGTCTCCAGCTCTGCAATGAAAACATGAGTTTTAAAAAGACAAAGATACAGTCCACTATAAAATTCATACATCATTCATGCTTTGTGCTATATTGTTGTCTTGTTATTTTTTTCCTGGGAACAGTAATTGTTTACCTCGTTTCATCGATTTCTATTGTCTCCACTGATTACTGGAATCACATTTCTAAGGTAAACAAGGTGAAAAAAACCCCCTCTTTCCCACTGTCCCATTTTCTGTCAGGAAGGTTTGAAGCAAACTAGGCCTCCCAATAAGTTTTCTAATCCAGATAAGCAGGGCTAAGATATCTGACAGCTGTTTCACGCTCTTCATCATCATCTGAAACAATCAGTACGCATTAGAGAGTACTTTTCCCTTTACAAAGGTGATAATTAGATAACAAGCTGAGATTAAAGTAATTACAGTTAGACAGCTGGCAAGGCAGCACAGTCATGTTGAAATATTGTTGATACTTCAGCATCTGGTTCTAATAACAGCACAGGCTAAAAGATTTTACATTAATTACAGCACATAATTTAATATAAACATATTTAATTACAATTGATGAGTGATAAACTGTTCAAGAATGACTTAACCCCTTACACATGTCAAAATGATTGGAACTTCATATATATCTTTCTACTTTAGGAGCAAGCTACAGTCAGTATGAAAGGTGAGTAATCTCCATTTTTAAGAAAGGGCTCTAACTGGAAAGGTGAATTATTGGTATGTTATTTAAATCTAATTCAAAAACATGTTAAAACTGACAGCATACTACAGAATTCAGGACCAGCTCCAGTAAGACAGTTAGGCAGAATTGCAGCTAAGCCCAAAATTGCTGTCTCAAAAATTCCAACACAATTGCCACCCAACCCTGAGGCATCTACAGCTCCCTGGTGCCTGTATAGTTTTCCCAAGGATGCTCTCAATTACTCTGATCTTATCAAAGCTAGGCAACACAGAGCCTCTGCTCCTTCCTAAACCACTTTGGATCAGGATGCAAGGGCCCTCCTATGTATTTGCAACAGTCATCGGATAAGACGCCAAACAGTCCTAGGCGTGTAGCTGGTAGACCCTTGAAGGTACTGACCCTAACCATTAACTTTCTGCATCACGCTCACTCTTGTACTCCTCTCTGATCCTGTCAAGTTTGTAATTTCTTCTATGTACCCAGTCAAAACTATTTGTAGTAGGGAAGGTCCCAACAAGGTCGCTACAGCTTAAAAAATTACAGCAGTGGCAAAGAATGGTAGAAATGAAACAAGCTAATCCCTCTGACAAAAAGGAAGAAAAATGAGGCCTGATTTCCTGGGAACACATTTTGCTCACCAATAGTGTAAGCAGCCCAGTGCTTACCTCCCCTACTTATGCTCCTTCTTTGCAGCCCATCTGTAAGAAGAAGCATTCCTTGCTCCTCTTCTCCACCCAGGAGCATATGCACCAGCCCCCAAGAGCAGAAGCATGGCTCTACCTTCCATGCAAATGGAGAACACTGCAAAGGTACCTGCAAGGCTGGCCGCATGTCTTCTCGCAGCCTGAGGCCTCCACTCCTGTCATGGTCTGGCCATGCACGTATATAAAAGAATTATTGCCTTTCGGCTCCCGGGTGACACTCCCCTGAATCAGTGAACTCCTTGTGCCTTAGCTACGTCTCTTCACAGGAATATTTTCATGTTTGCATCTGACAAAGTCAAAGCTTTGGATCTGACTGACACTTAAGTAACTTAAAAAAATCTTCTGACATCTGGGGCTTTTTCAAATGAAATTATTAAAAAAAAAAAAAAAAAAAAAAGACAAGAGAGGCTGGGTATGCTGTGATCCTGAAGATGGCATGTGATAAGAGTAACAAATTGAAAAATGTGCACTGATCATGATGGGGAACCCATTAATGCACATATTAGGCCAAATGCATATTAACATTGGTTTTCTTAAAGAAATAAAATCAGAAAGGTGAAATTAAGATGACCTTAAAAGACAGCATATGCCCTCTACTATAATTTGGCTTTTTTTTCTAAAAATGTAACTCTTTCTTTCCCCCGTCTTCAAACAGGCAAGAAAGAAGTCAGCCTGCTGCCTTAGGAGAGAAATAGAAAAACTAGGCCTAAAGCAAAGTTGCAGACAAGCATAATTCTCTTTCCCAGATCAACCATGATTACAGTTATACACAGAATATAGGTAGCACACCTTACCTAGCACTGACCCTTGGCATCTGCAGTGCACAGCCTACATGGTGTTTAAACAGTTCTAGTTAGCACAGACCTCACAGTATGTCCAGCCAGCTGTAATATTTCTGGCAAGGCTGTAAAACCATCTTTTTATGAGCCTGCTCCCCTAGTCCCCACTCGGAATAAAACAGGCATCTAGAATATCACATCATTACACACAGAAGAAAGACAGAAGGAAAAAAAAAGAGGAGATCCTGTGCGGTGGTATCTTTAAAAAAATAAAAGGATACATTTAAACATTAAACTTTGCCAGGGAGGATGATCAGGGATTTTAGTCCCATGATTAAAAGAATCGTATGTCGCTTACAGGTACTAGGTCAGCAAAGGGAATGAACATATTTTGGAAATTGAAGGGCACTTTCAATTTTTATTTAAATGCTTCTATGCAAATCTAGTTCGTTCTTTCAATTAGCCCCAGATAAGGATATTGTATTTCTTCAAAATAATCAATGTTCAACTCTTTGCTCCAACCTTTTTTAGCAATATATATTATATTACACTTCCCTGGGTAATGATATATAGAAAAAACCACATTTCTCTGTACTGTGAAACAAACAGTTGCCATTGATGGGATGCTCAAAATAACAAACCCTTTGGAAAGATTAGCCTAAAAACTGAGTAGGCTGCAATATAATCAATTCAAGAGAAATAATGAAAAGCTTAATTTTCTACACACCTCTTTCCTTATTTTCTAATCATTCATTTTAAGCTTCTGGACAAATGAGTCATTCCACAGATGTAGCCAAATGAAGTGCAGTAGGTGCTACCTACTTGAATTCCTGTAGACAAAGAATAATTATTAGCTTATTTTCCATTTTACTTACTCTCATGAATCTAACAGCCTCTTACCAATTTTAATAATTTTAATCTGTCCAACAGATTTTTGCTATCACAAACATTGTTTTTCTGTGTTTCTGCCAAAAAAACTTCTGTATTTTGTCCTCATCTGTCTTTGGGATTCAGCACCATCAGCAATGTCAACAGAACTGTGACAGTAACTTATTGCATCAGCACAGTGCATTAAATCATTTTCTTTGCAAGGTCTTCTTTCAGCCGTGCAAAGAAAAGTTCTGAAATAATTTTAAATATTTTAAGCTTACATGAGGTAAAATTAATCCCAAGAAAGCCAGAGTACCATTGGTCGAAAGCAATTTAGTTGAGGAAAAATATTAAGTAATTAGTTTATTATCTCTTCAAGGTTTCAATTTTTAGGACTTAAAACTGAGCAATAACAAAAAACCCAACATGTGTCAAAAGTGATTTCTAGATAATACTTCCACAGAAAGATTAAATACATGGCCTGAACAAACTGACAACTTTGATGAACAAGTTTTGGTGAGCTGCTTTTGCTTACTCTCAGTTTCTTGTAATTATGTGAATTTCTATGTTGTGTTAAATCTGGAAGGTCAAAGCTACTCAATTATGCTGTTAGAGTTACAGCTTCTCCAACTGTCTACTTACTCTTCTGAACTACAACCAGTCAAAACCAAAACCAAATTCTACTTGTGACATGCAGGTGAGGTCTGAACAAACTTTTCTGCCATTACCACCAGTGTCCTCAGTGCACATGGAGAAACAGAATGTATGTTGTTGGTACACAGCAAGGACTTCATTACTCTGTGCAAATGCACCAGCACATTTCCCTGACAACTGATAATTTGTACATAGCTTGCACAACTAGCTTCTTTCAGCAAGACCACAGAAGGAAAGGGTGTATCTTTAGCCTGAAGTGACTGATGCAGAATATACAGTAACTTCCCTCAGATTTTCTGCTGACCTTAGAAAATGATGTAACCTCACTCTTCTTCATAGTGTTCCCTGTAGCAAGTTGGAGAAGCTCTGATGTTATGCTGAAAAAAAGAAAGGGTATCAGGACTGATGCATTATTCGATTTCAGCGTTGTCTCTCATCACTTAGAACCACTGTGGCCTTACCCCTAACCTCACGACAAAGCAAAGACATTGAAATACAGAGCTAGGTTACTGCAAACTTCAGCTTGAGGAGGGAGATAGACATTAACCAGGGCAGGAGGAGGAAGGAGAGATGGTGAGGATGGAAGGGAAAAAGACAGCTTCAGATCTTTCAACCTTGATCATTATTCTCTTAAGCAACAAACCACAGGTTACCTTTTCAGAAGAGGCTCAGGTCAAGGGAACCCCATTTTCATTCCATATTTTAAGTCTTCAAATTCACTAGCTCAAAAAAAATAGTTAAATACCCATTTACAGGTCAAGATCACTCACATTACCTCATCTTAGACCCTGACCTTCCCAGTAGTTTCAGGGCAGGGAGGCATCTGAGGTGAAAGTATCTGTACTATACTTCTAATTGTGCTGTGCACAGTCACTGAGGCGCTTCAGCACACTTGGCTTTCTGAATACAAATATACACAAAGAAATCGGGTGTGAGCTGCAGTTTCACGATAGATGATCACACTTAGTTAAAGGATGATGCATGAAAGAGATCTGCCATACTACCTAGGATTTACCTCCTGTACAATTAAATAGTCATGTATAAGAAATGTTTTGATTAACATTGTCTCTGTTTTAATGTTGCTATACCCTTCCACCTTATAAAATTTAAACACTTATCTTCTGTAGGCACACAATTTTGTACAATAATTAAGGAAGCATATTTTACAACAGTTAGCCCCAACAGGCTATGTTTGCCTTTATGTCAGTCCTAGCCAGTTAAAAGCAGAGATGTTGAGAAATTCTCTTACAGGACATATGAAGTCCTCTGTTTTGTAATGTGGGTCCTTGTAGCACATGAGACATAAATGCGAAATACAAAAACCAGAATTGCTCCGTGGCCAATTAAGTCACTCATCTCAACTTTGGTTCCTAAATCTTGTGTAAACACCAGCTGACCTGTCTGCATTGAGTGCCATATGCCACAGATACCTTTTTAACAATACCTAAACTATCCTGGGTGTTTCTATATGAGCTATGAATGTACTAAAGATCCACATGTAGGCTATGATAATTCGAGTGCTTTTGGCCATACCTTAGCAAGATCTATCATATGAAAAAATACAACATATACAAAATATTTTGCTCTATGTCTTTCTGTGTTGTTTTTAAACCAAATAATTTAAATGATCCTCCTTAGACTGTGGTCACAGACATCTGAGCAGGCACAAAGCAACTCTTACCCCTGGCAGGTATAATAGGAGCAAAAAGCTGAAAAGTGAAAAGAGGAAAGAACCACTTACATTGCATCCACTGCAGAAATTCTAACAGGTATGTCACACCATTCAGAACACCATTTCATGGTACACTGCCATGGCAGCAAAGCAAGCTGGAAATTTTCTCTACGTGCTTGTTCCTACATGTGCAGAGCTGTTACTCCTTAAAGTGCTGCCAATACATCTGTCTGTGGGGTCACAGTACAAACCCACCACTAAAGTGATTCAGGTTAGAATAAAAATGAGGAGACTTGTTTGGATCACAGATCATTTCGGCTTATTGATGATCACAGCATCGTTTGCCACACAACTGCTAGTCAAAAGCAACAGAGCAGAAGCAGGAGCAAAGAGTGAACCTCCTCTGCCAAAGCAGCACTTCATGGATGGACCAATTCAGTCTGCTTGTAAATTCAATTTGCTGCCTTAGCATTCTTTAAATCCTGTCAGTGAGGTGTAACCTAAAACAGAAGTGCAAGACAGATACACAATATTGCTTTGAAGTCACTTATGTAAATAAATATACATACCAATCCTCGTGGAGATACACACGTACCTGATCAGATAATGGTTGATTATAGTGTCAAAGTAGCTATAATAGACTACACTGGTCACATGCCCACGTTGGTCATTATCCTTCCATCTTATTTGTGTTGGTAAGAAATAAGCATAGGGAGTATGCTATCAATTACAGTCCTCAGTCCCTGATTTCACAAACTAGTCAGATAACAGGCATTTCTGTGCATTAGTCCCAGAAATCATTGTAAAAGCCTCATTGTTCTAAATAACACCAACACAATTCTATATTAAAACAAAGAGAAATAAGTACTAACTTTGGCATGACACTGTTAGTAGTTTATGGAGAAATAATCACAGCTCTCAGCTACATAACTGGTACAGTTATGCTGATGAAAATCCTTTACAATGTACATAAAATATTTAGGAACAGATTTATAAAACAACTAAAAGTAACAACACCATCTTCTCACACTTCAGCCTCTACTGTTGTCAGAACAACCCGAAACCAAGAATATTCACTGTTAGCTGGTTTTAGGTTCATGCCTCTAACACATCTGCGGGCTGGCATGCAAAAGATTTTTTACCCCTCTCTTCTTCTCACTCCCCCATAAACCTATCACCCTCATTCTGGCACTGTTCATCCCTGCTCTCATTCTGGCTGAGGAGGGACAATGTTTGTTTTGCCACCCATTATTTCTCATAGCTCATGTGGCTAACATATACAATGCATAAAATACAACTATATAAACAGAAAAAAGGCCAAAGATCCAGAGATTCAACCCTGTATTTCCTCTTCCATATTCAGCTTTTTATTTCCCTAATCTATTTGTGCCTTTCTAATATTTTTTTTTACTTCATGTCCTTCACCTACTGCTATCTTCCATTCAACCTCTTGATTACAGAGAGTATAGGCATATAGTGCAAACCAGTGTCCCAATTTCCTTCTCCTCCTCCTCTATTCAAAACAGAAAACCTCAACCAAACAAAGAAAAAAAAAAGAAACCTGAAAACCACATCTGCTCCACAAAGCACTCCAGATGCAGTGCCTACTGGCCATGCTGCAATTGTTCTGTGCAACTGCTCATGCCTCTTTAGAGATGACATGCTTCAGGGCAGAAATTCCTTTGTCTGACACATCTACCTTTTGTGAATCGAAGTGCACACTTGGAGGTGAACACAGGGCACTCAGTTTGATGCAGGTTCAAAAAAACCAACTCATACAAACCAGGTCATCAATATAGATATAAATTAAAGCCCAGGCTCTGAGCAATGAATTTAAAAGCTTCTTCACCTACACTGGAGAGATTTCAGATAGGCAATGACTATTTATATTCACTAAACCCAACACAATCGAGGGGCAGGAGGTGATTTATAAGATTTTAGGGGAGAGAAAGTGGACTCTAGATCCAAACATCCCCAGATTTTGGAGGAGACCATGCATTCCATGGTAATTCCAGTGCATGTGGTTTCCTCATTGGGAGATTTGGTTTTTTTTTTTATACAGAATACACAAGTAATCAAGTCCACCTATAAGGACAGAACTTTCATTTCATTCTTTAGCATTTCGAATAGATTAGGACTCCAGGTGGGATTTTAAGAGAAGCTATATTTCAAAATTAGCATATTTGCCATAACCATTTTAAAGCAATTTACATCCATCAATTCTTCTTACAGGTTACATATACACTAATGTCCACCCATGTGGACACATCACCGTACTAAAGAAAGAAAACCTGCATGTGTCTGAAGAGTAGTAGGCAGTTTTGATAGACATGTGCTGCAAGGGCAATGGGGCTACTTAATAAAATGTAGGTAGAAAGACTTGAGCTGGTAGAAGCTGTTGGACTGTAGCGCTGCATGCTAGCACAGTTTGATCTTTTTCATTCCATTAGAGGAAAATACTGCTATGCAGCCCTCAAGAACCTAGAAATAGAGGCTGGGGAACAGATCCATGGCTTTGCTTTTTGCCTTCCTGGGAGAATTATGTGCCACTTTTAAAAACAGAAATCTAGCAAGAAAACAGAAGTTTCAGGAAGCTGCAAATAAACATTTGTTTTGATAAATTTATTCACAAGCTGAAATAGTACATTTTTAAAATGTTTTATTTAATTTAATGAAGTATTCATCTTTTTGATAGGTGATAATTAACCATTATTCTGTCATAAACAGAAAAGAAAGATGTACCTATGCAGCATTTAACTGAGCATTGTGTTAATCACACTGCAATGACTCAAAACACAAAACCAAAGCAGTGAAGTTTCTTATATGAAGTGTTCCTTTTGCCAAGGAAAATATAGCCTTAACATCCCTGAAAGTTAACTCATGATCACATAAATAAACCTTCAATTCAGTTGTACCCAATCCATTTTGATTAAATTTCAAAGACAAATAGAAGCTGATCAGCTGTCATGATGACAGATTTAAATAATTTACACTTATGTTGAATATTATGGCTTAGAAACTTCTCTGCATGCACAATTTCAGGAACTTGTGAGCAATCCCTCCAAATATCCCATGATTTAAGTTAGATAAAAATATACGTTGTTAAACATTTATCTTAGCAACTGATAGAGGCACAGACCTTGAGCTCTACTGAGTTGATACATCAGAATTAGGGTGGTGAGAAACAGCAAAGAGGAGGAAGGTTTCTCCAAAGCACTCAGGACGGTGCCAGAGTGGGAGCTAGCTAACACACCTGCACATCAGCCCTCTCAGTAGGAAAAGTATTCAGTTCATCTTTTCAAAAAAGCAATAACCACACATAAACCATGATATACACTGCTTTCAGAGTTCAAGGGTAAGGAATCAGCTAAGTCCAAGGGTAAGGATCACCAATCAAGTAAAACATTTTACATATAACATTTTTATTTAAATATAGTTAAAATAGAAAATGTATGGGTTCAGATATACTATTTTAAGTAGTGTGAAGAAAAATAAAGTTTAGGCATAAAGATATTCCAGGTCCTCAACTGCATGCCTTTAAATTAAAATTATTTTTAAGATGTATTTTCCCACTTTTCTCCAAGTACATGAATATAAGTATTACATAATTTTCAAAATGGAACAGAGGCTGTGAAGGACTTAAATACTGTACATAAATGCCTTTAAGTGGGTACACTGGCATGGCTGATCCTATAGAAATCTATTAATTACTTTACAGTCCTTCAAGAGCGCAATAATGGCTCCAATTCAGCAGTCATATGATTAATATAACCAGTCCACTACTAGATTTTATTTCCATCGTATTTAAAGAAAATATACAAGCCAATCTGACCCAGTTCAGTCTTGCTTGAAACCTCCAGAGAATTATGCATAGGTCTATGACATGAGAAAACTCATTTAAAAACAGATTAACATGCAAATCTGGTTTGAATTATTCACTTTACAGCATTTATATTATTCCAAAAAAGTTGGGCAACACATAGACTATGCTTACAGAAAAGGGCCCGCATATCTGCATTGCTACATCTCAGAAACAAGTACTGTAACATTTTCCATTTTCTTAAATTGAACGATATATGAAAGTCAGACAAAAGTTGTGGCAGATGGATTTATCCCTGAAGGTAATACCTCATTAAATAAAGAAAATGAGAGAAAAAGGAATTTGTACTAAAGACCTCATTCTAGAATTAGGACAATGGTAGTTTGGCCTATCTGGACACAGCTTTAATGACTTCAGCATCTTCAATATGTACATTGTAGACCAGTCAGTTAAAGGCAGCAGAAGAGCCCTGCACTGGGTAGGAAGTATTCATTGAGTCAATATGTGCAATACAAATGAATACAAAGCCCAAAAAAGGAAGTGAAAAGGGTGATTTAAAAAGAATCTGAAAACCTGATCTCTATCAGTCTATGTAAGACTCAGTCTTTCTTAAAACAGTCTGCTCAGTCTGTATGAGACACCGAACAAGTTATAGTAAAATTAAGGGATTTGGGGACAAAAGGTTACAGAACAAATAAAACTATTATCAACTATAGCAGTGTGAACTTTCTTTCAAAAGTATTTTTTTCCCCCAATATCTAATTGCAAAATGTCTAATTAAAAAAAATATATTAAAAAAATTGGGGGGGAACTGTTCTTCCCCAATCTGTTGCTTACAATCACACTTTCTACATCTTCAGTCCTGAAACTGGTTTGGGATTCCAAGACATCCAAATCTAGGGTTTGCTTTCATCCAAACCACACAGAAGATCAAGTCTGTGTGTGTCTGTACTTACACATTTATACACACATATACACATGTACACACCATGTATATATGTGTGTATATGCATATGTACATATGCACATACATACAGGGTGTATATACATATGTATGTATGTCTATACATACACACACACACACACAGACAATGTGTGTGAGAATATAGAGCAAATAAAATTACCTGAGAGGCTGAGGATGACAATGCTGTGTACATTCTGTATATTGAATATGTATGTTAAAATACTAGAAATCAAAAAGGAGCTCACTGATATTTTGTCCACTGGGATATTTCATTGCCATTGTCATTAACATAGGAGAGAACAGTCCCAGTCACCATCTCACCATCAAGCACAGTCCAGTTCTTGTTTTTTCAACTTCTTTGCTCCCCGGCCACTCGAGATAGTAACAGCTTAATGATGACTGCCTGGAACAGAACCAAGCACTGAGAAGAGAACCAGACTTCCTCTGCTGAGATGGTTTCAACAATTTGTACAAACACTACATGAGCGTTGGTTGTGATCTTTTCATTCTATACCCCCAAAATCAACAGCCTATGTACATCCTAAAAGCACAATACATATTTGATTACTGAAACTGCAGAGACTGACAAGATCCCAGAACTTGAGAATGGTGAATCTGACACCAGAATCACAAAACTGATGCCTGTCCCAACCTGGAATCTTCTTCAGAAAAAGATGCGTCCTTTGCTCCTTTAAGGACACAATTAATGAAATGACCCTACATTATCTGAAATGTAATCAAATGCTACTCCCTCAAGTCGTAAAAATGTGAGAACAGCCAAGTTCTCACTGAAACTAATAACCTAGACTCAACATGATCAAGCACCAGGAAAATAAAGATGACGGATAGCTCTACATAAGCTTTGCCACATAGACAGTCATTACTAGCACACTTTAAAGCTTGTACAAGTAGCTCGGGACAGCCAGGTGAAGCTGAATCAAGGGAAGGCTAAGGAAAATGTGCTGAACAGTTCAGAGCTACTGCACAGTTTTCTTGACTGAAGGTGCATACACACAGTTGGTTAATCCAGTCCACAGTTAAAGACTGAGCTATGGAGTATTACTTTTGATTTAGGATGCCAATACACTCATAGATATCATTCCTCATAGATGCTACTGCCATCTCCAGTTGGCTAGAGGATAATAAACACAAGGCATCACAAGTAATTACGATTGCATTTGCATTGTACAGAAGCCAAATTTAGCACACCAAGGACAGGCAATGAAAGGCTTCTTTACAACTGATCTGGTTGCTTACAGAACATAGGGTAACTACATGAAAACTGGATCAAACCCCATTGCTCATCTCCTTCCCAAGCTGTGCATCACACCAAAAGACCGAAGATTAAGTGACATTTACTGGAAATAGCCAAACACAATTTCAAATTCTTTGTATCTTATTTTTTTATGTTAACTTCTAAATATAAATGCCAAAATCATTATATTGAGCCTTGCTGAAGTGAAACAGAGTAAAGGTTTACTTAAAATGTGTTTGGTGCAGAGATAAAACTGGTAAATTTAGGATGCAATGCTTTCACAGAGACACCGGACTTAGTAGAAAGGCAAGGGAGCATTCAGAGTGACCTAAACCTTGAAGCTATGCTTTGGGATCCTCAGAGCTGCAGAGCACAGCTTGGCAGTCTGCAGAGGATCTGAGAGGAGGGCTGCATTGCAAGCTGCCAGGCAAAATGATGAACTTGCAGCAGCCCACAGGAACTCTATCCCTGCTTCAGAGGGCAAAGGGACTCACTGTGCAACTGTGAGTAATCCTCAAGGTATCAAATCCTCGTGTTGGCCAATCTTGCATGTTTCTGACAGACCAAAGTAGTCCAAAATCAGAAACTGAGCCTCCAAGAATGAACAATGCCACACAAAAAAAAAACCCCAACAGTTTAGAGTTCTGATACATGCTACTGCAGACATGCAAATCCAAATAGATATGAATTACTTATTTGGTTGGGTTTAAGTGTATTTGGTGAAAACACAGTGCTTTGAAATTAAGAACAATTAAGAGCACAGGTGATTTCCAAAAATATGTCTGTCAATGGCCAACGTATTTTTTTAAGTACTTGTTTATCTGATTACCTGCATATGTTTCCAAAATGATAATACCTACACTAAAATATGAATTACCTGAATAGACTTAAGCCACATACTCAGTAACTTATCTGCTAGGACAATTAAACATCTGGTACCTACATTAATCTAGTGAAATGACTTCCAAGTTAAAGACTGAAATTCTTTATCTTTTTTGAAATATACAAAGCCAAAATGGAATGTTTTATTAATATTAAAGGACAGCTACTAGTAAAAGTCAGATAGTTCAAAGTTAAATGGAATGATCTGTTGTCCCTAAACACTGATACACATATTCAGAGTAACATCGAAGAACCTATCTGTTCTAACCTCCACTGAGCAGTATTGTTGCTAATTGAACATGGAGAATGGGTTTGTTCCATCAGATGTGTTCGTTTCTTCTAAGAACACCCTATGGAATATCAAATGTACTAAATATAGCTGTCAACATTAAAAGCATGCAACTTGAAAGTGCTATTAAAGAGCTAAGTGTACTTCACTTGACATTATAAAGCCAAAGCCCTCTTTAAACATACATCATGTTATTAGAGACTATTCACATTAATGCAAAAATCATCATTCTTAATATATTTTACAAGACATGTCTCGGCTACTTCCACGCTCAAGAGTTCCTCAATTTCTCCCACATTTACTGGTAATTACATAAACAAATGAATAGTGTTTCAAGTAGGACAAAAAGAGATAGTGAACTGTAGCAAATCGATACATTAGCTTTCCATCGCAAACCAACTGCGTCCAGACAAAGCTTCAAAATAAGAAATGATGCAACATCTACAAATATTTGCCAACATCTTATACTATTGTATTTGCCATTGCAGTGTCTAGGTGCTATAAATTTTCAGATATGACCCTGTATAATTATTACAGGCTTTTAGTAAGAAACACTGGGAGATTCCCAGGAAAGCCTCTGCTCAGTAACTATGTCTTCCCTAATGTAAATACATATGAGATTCATGGGCAGGGGGGAAGGGGGGGGACAATGCAAAAATGAAAGCACAAGGGAATCTAGAAATAACTAGGCCTGAGGAACGGCTTGCTAAAATCACAAGCATTGTTCCTATGTCATAAGCAGAACTACTGTACATCTACTTACTTTCAGAGGCCTCTTGCTTCTGCTACGATTCCATCCAAATTAACAGCACCCCACTGATACTGTTTGAGAGCAAAATTTAACGTGTTTAGCTGGTACTTTGGTCTCTGTCAAAGAGGTGTCAGAAACACTGATGGCAGCTCTCTTCATTTAAGAATACCAGAGATAAGCATCACTAGTAGAAGTAATAACATAGAATACTTCAGGCAAAATATATTCATTTAACATGATCCCTACTACATATCCCTCTGTTAGTCTGCTTGCTCCTAAAACATCCAAAATTAATTTCAAAGACATATGATTTTAAGCAGCATGGTGTTAAGCACAGCAAGTAATTTGTGCATCTCCGTCAACTCCCCCACCCTCTAGTTTGTGGGAATTTATATAATTTTAACTATTTTATTTCTGCCCTAAAGAATGCACTGAGATCACTATCTTATTCTAAAAGTAACTCAAGTTAAACACAAGATGTGCTTCCAGGAAATGAAAAAAAACCCCCAACAATACTTCCAAGAACAACATGCAGTCTTCTCTTAAGTAATTGGATAGCTACTCAAATTGGAGAGTAAAATTAGCCCTGGTGTAAAACAACAAATAGATTGTGGTAAATAATCTATAAATTCAAATACAGGCTCCATAACCATGAGGTGTGTCAATTCCAACAAGCCAGATAGACAAATAAATTACTAGATCACCTATTACACATTGGTAAACAAGAATTTCTCAGAAGGAAAGAATCTCCTCTCTACAGTAAACTGGGTCAGTTTAAAATACTAAGAGAACCACAGAACAGTAATGTCTTTTCTAGAATTCAGAATACCGCTTGGCAGAGCACTAATAAAAACCCAACTAATTCTGGCCTTTACCATAGTAACAAAAACATTCATGTTATTAATGTCAGCATGGTCTAAAACTGAAAATATACCCATAGCAAAAGAGTAAACTCATGGAAGAAAAACTATTTTTTTCCTCTTGATAAAGCCTACCTAATATTCATGTCTGGAGTTAAACACTGATATTGTTCTTCCCACAAAAGCTGATCCAAGAAAAAAAGAAAAAAAAAAAAAGTCAATTCAGAGGAAAGCACGAGAGCTACAAAAGCATAAACTATAATCCAGAAAAGATTTCTCCCGTTTACTCTGTAAACCACACATTATTAGAGCCAAATCCCACAGGCCTTGTTTTTGTCAAAATTCCCACCGATTTCAGAAGCCATTTTGCCTAGTTTTTCCTCAGCCAGGAAAGACAAATGCAATCTTTCCGTGACACACAGCAGAACCCTCTTATGTAGCTCATCGTCTCTTTATTATTGCTTGCTGTCATAGAGCAGTGACTTTTGTATGGTTACGATTTTCCCATTGCAAGCACTCAATGAGGAATAGTCAGTCTCTGATTAGATATTACAAAACCTTCTCGGAAGGCTTTCTGAACCACAGCCAGCGGGATTCCCTGCAGCATTAAGGGCCAGTCTTGCTCCCACTACAGTCTGTGGGAGTTTTGCCAAGGATATAAGTGGCATTATGACTGGTCTCCAACAGCAGATATTACCCATCACACTCAAGACTTGATTAAAGACCTACCCACCTGCAAATATATAATAAATAAAGGGCTTAATTGCATAATTAATTATAAGGGCTTTTAATCCACAAAAGACAACACCATAGGTTTTAGGTAGCCCACATACACCAAACAATTCATTAGCTCAGTGTTTGCTTGACATCAGTTTACAGGAAGATTGCAGAGGGATTCAAAAGATACATATTTTCAAGAACCAGAGAACACAACAGGAAGCAATAAAATACAGTGAAATCAAAAGAATACCACCACAGCCTAGACCTACAGGCAGAAATAATTTCATACCGTGTACACAAGCTTCCAACAAAGGTTTTCTTAAGCATATATGCATGATGAGCAGTGATTTTGAATAGTAAGTACAGCACTGCTACTAGACTTTTCCTTTTCCAAGGCACCAGGCAGAGATGTAGAAGTGTACACAAGTGAGGTGTAAAGTCAATGGGATTACATTTTCCTAATTATTTTCTGCTTGAGGTTTACATCACATACACAAAATGAGATCAGCCGGGACTTGCCTCTCTAACAAATCACTCAGACTTAAACATTGCTCAGATAAACAAAAGGGGGGGCAAGGCTGAGAAAAGGCAGAGAAGTGCTTCTTCAATCACAGTTGCAAGGAACAAAAACCTGGAGGGGGAAAAAAGCTGTTGGACCGCCACCAAATCTCCCCCCACTAGAGACAAGAGCCCATCTGCTGAGCTCTGCAACTTAGCTTTAACTACCATTCAACTCGCGTCTCTGCAGAGATCAATCTACAGAGCTGGCAGATGGACCCCTGCTTCCCTGAGTCGCTGTGTTATTTGTTTAATAAATTTAATTAATATCCATACTGCATTGGATTGCTCCCAGAAAGGGGGCTGCAGCTCTCTCTTTCCCCGATAGCAACATGATGAGTGATTTCCCAGAAAAGACCAGATAACAGTACCCCCAGGCTATTGAAAAATTAAAAGTGCCATGTGCTTACATTACTTCGCATGTATTAATTTTTGCAGTGCACTAATTTGGTCTTGAAGCCTATTTTAACTTTATGAAAGTATGGGATTTCGAAAAAGTCATAATTCATTTTGTTTTATATCAGTTACAAAATTAGTTGGAAAGGAAAAAAGCATCAAATCTAATTGGATTTCCAAAAATTTTATCTATTTGCAAGAAAGAAACAAATTGTTAATGAGGGTGTCTCCTCAGGCAATATATATTGTCACAGTTTCTGCCAACAAGTTACAGGCATTCAGGGTCATGTTGGACATGCTTTACTTTAATGCTTAAGAACATACTTATTTTAACCAATAAAGACATATTCAGCCCACATAAAATAATTTTTAAAAGCATGAAGGAAAATAAAACTACTAGCAAATTTTTACAGTGAAAAGAAACAACACATGCTAAGATATTCCAGTAGCAAGAGGAAGCATAAAATATGCACAAGTGTTGAGAACAAAAATGTTATTTGTCTTCAGTATTAGCATTTCATATTTGCTTCATTTAAAGTGTTTCATTTTTCATCCTAAAAAATGAAATTGAGGCATAAGTAAGAGAATGATTTCAGTCAAGCCTATTTAACTCCTAGAGTCGTGTTAAAGGGATACACTTCTCTTTGGGTCCCATTTCCTTATTAACTCACCTTATGACTGGAATATTTCACCCTCATGCTTATTAGCTCAGCTCCAGCAGCAGGTGTCCTAGCGGACAGTACAGGCTTGCCAGCGTTATCTTCAGCATCTAAGCTTTCCTGAGACCTTTTTCCAGAAGTAACTGTGGCAGGAAAGGTTAAGCACACCTAAATACTTTCCTCTGCCTCTGGGGAGGGGAGGGTGAGAGGTACCCATCCCTCAGGTCAGCCAGCACACCTGCTCCTGGGACCAACCCTCTAGTCCATTTCACTTGAAGCCAGCCTTATTTATTCAAATAATGAGTTTAAATATGAGGCCTTTGCTAGCTTAGGTGATTATGAGTGAAGCAGGTTAAGGAACAGCAGGTTAAGACACACAATTCTGCACACAAATCCAAAGAGGCATTTAACTGCTTTCAGTTAACTACTGCTCTCTCTCCCCTTCCTGGTAGTCGATCCCTACACATTAACCTTTTCCACCACTGCTGCCATTTTCATAGTGAATGTCTAACCTTACCTTCAGAAAGCAAAACAGTAAGAATACTAGTGACCACAGGTATTCTATCCCCATCAAAGACAGCAGGGATAGAAGTCAGGAAATAAGGGCCGGTACACTTCTGTGGTGTCCAAAAAGCAATTACCTTCTAGTTCCAGAATGACATTCACTTGTTCAGAGAGGATCCAGGAAGGCAGCCCTGCATGGAAGGGGGAACAAGTGAAAACACCTACTCAAAACAGCTGAAGACCCCTCTGTGTTCTCTGGCCACATGCTTTGCAGTTGCAGCTCCTGGAGAAGTGGAGGCAGGGCCAGCTACAGGACACAGAGCCTGGCAGTGTCCCTATCCACAAAAGCAGGAGTCACAGCAAAACAAGAGGTGCCAGAGAATTAGAGCTGCTCCATGGATAACTTTGGGGAATTCTTTTCCTTCAAGATCTCAAGTATTGCTACATAGAGCTCACTGAAAGAGTGTTTCAAGGAGGTGTTTAGTGCAAAAAGAATTTGTACAGCTCAAAAACGGTTCACACATGCATTGACAGGTTTTTTTTGCTGGTCTGGGGCATTTGACTGTGTTCTGAAAGAAATTAAGATTTTCCCCTCAATATAACACCTAAACAATCTTTTCTCTCATAGCTTTAACTTTCTAAAATATTTATAAAGTCAAATCACAAGCAAACAACAACTGACTACCAAATATTTACGTAGTAGCTTTTATTCATTATTTTCATACAAGTATTATTTATTACTCCTGTCCTGTGAGCGAGGAAGCTGAGACACAAAGAGGCAGCAACTTGCCACAATCGCCCCCCCAAAGGTCAGTGGTACAGTCAAGAGCAGAGCCCTCATTCACTCACTCATGTCCTGAAACTCCTCCTTGCCCAGTGTCTAGAAAGATCATAGTAAGTAGCTGGAGTCTTGAATATAGTGAACATCAAAAATAAGGCAGGTTTTTTTAACAGGATTTACATTTCAGAGTGATGGAAAGGAGGAAGTACTATGGAACAAGCGATCAACACAGTATACTCCACTGTTAAGAGCTTCAAAATCAGGTACTTTGTGTATACAGCATTACATCACTCAAAGTAACTGTGTCACTCTTACACAGGGCAGGTTTGATACCCCAAGAAATGACCCCCCCCCTACAGCCACAAAACAGCCATTGCCCAGTGTTAGTCAAAATTTCATGCACCTCAACCATGACTAGTGAAAGCCTATGGGGTGAGGGCACAGTTCATCCTTTGTACAGAAGACATCACTGGCTTCTCTGCCAGGAAATGATGGGAGGCTGCAGACCCTGTCTATTAAGAGAAACATGCAATGGACTCACCATTTCCCATAGGCTATGAATGCCTCACAACTTGTGACTTGACTTAGAAGAGAAGTTTCTAGCTCTGTTTTTCACTGCCTTGGCAACCTCATTTCCTTACTATGATTCAGTTTTGTTTGCCAAAGGGAGGCTGGTCATTTGTTGTCTCATCATACTGAGCTGCCTTGATATGATTAACTTCTTTTTTTTAAGCCTCATTTCTCCTTCCATAACATTTTTTGTAATGTTATTTATCATCCTCTAAACCTGAAATGAAAAATGCCTTGAATGACTTGTATATTTCACTTCCCAGAATAAAATGAAAATAAGTTTTTAAACACTGCAAGGAAAAGGGAAAGAAGAAAACGTGCTATTTGATTAAAATTCTAATTGTGACCATGTGATTTTGCTTTGTAGGGGTTGGGTTAGGATTTTTTGGAGGGGGGGTTTACATCTTTTGGTTTTGTCAACTTCTCCCTGAAAACTGTCAACAACATCAGCACTAAGGATCTACTTTTTTAAAAAAGCCAGAAGTTTCAGACATCAAGTGCATACTCAGATGTCTGAAAAGGAAATTAATTTTAATGCAACATAAAGATCACTATTCTTTAAATGAGACTCATGCAGTTATATTCAGGACAAGCAGATTTCTTGAACCAAAATCTGTCTACTTTCGTAGCAGTACTAATTTTCACAACCTACCACATACTCATAATGGCATATGAGTTAATCAGACTGCATCTGCCTAAATTTATTTTCACATTCTCAATGATATGTTATTAATTGGAAGACTAATTCACCTGACAGCCATTAAAGACACACAATAACATTATTCATATTCCCCTGTGAAGTTATATGCATGTAAAATATTGAAGAAAGCACAGAAAAGCAGTCACCTATATAACAGATATACGGTAAAACCCACACAAGCTGTTTATAGGACACTAAAACTTAAATCTCTCTTTAACAGATTTACATCTGACCTTATTTATTTTCCCCAACATAAATTCAATGTGCTTTTACATTCAGGAGTGCATAGTCCTTTTCAAGTCATTTTCCTTTGCAAACTCCAAACACTAAAATGACAGGAAAAGTAGGTTTACTATTAAAAAGACAGACCAAATGCTGGAAAATTAAAGAAAATTTATCAGATGTGACCCTTCCATATAAAGTAAGCATGCAAGCCTTAAGTCTACCTTATAACTTATGTAAATATGCTCTGCATTTTTCTTGTGAGTACAGAATTTTGCCTTACATGAGCCTTGGGGACGAAAAAGGAGGTGAAAAAATCCTCCAGATATTATCCTCTTCAATTACAATACGGAAGGAAAAAGTTCTTTGTAAAAGTAAATGAATAACACTCTTAACCTCCCTTGTGTCTTTTTCCAAATCAATCACAAGCTGAATTGATAATGCAGCTTCCAGAACAGTGAGAAAAGTCCTGTTCTTTCAATATACTCATGATGTTATGGGTTTTATGTTTGGTTGGTTAGCTGGGGTTTTTTTGTGTGTGTTTGTTGGCTTTTTAAGTTTTTATCTTTATTTTTACAATTTCCAAGTCAATAGAAGACTTCAAGTTAACTGTAATGCAATTTATCTGTTGCTAAAACCTTATCTGAGTTTAATGATAAATTTCAGTCTCATTTTGAGAAGATCACCTGGGAAGTGTGTTAGAGCTGCCTCACCTCAATCAACTGATGCTACCAATTGCTAGAGAAAGATAGGATCCTATCATTAACATCTCCAAGTATATCTTTTCTTTGGTTGTCATTTTGGACAACATTGCTAAACCAAGGAATATTTTCCACAGGCTCACATAACACTGCTAATCTAAGGTCAATCACCAATTCAAACAAAACAGCTAACGGCATAATATACCATGAAAAGGAAGCGCTGTCTGTCCTTAGGGCAGGGAGGTATCACCAACATGAAAGGTTAGGAAAATATGAGTTCAGGAGAGCAAGTGGAGCTTCAAGCTGATCTCTCATCACATTATCAAAGATAGAGAATTAATTTCTTTACATAAAAAGAAAAAATAAAGGAGACATTCTAATACGCAGACACTACAATTACAATATGATAACTGACAAACGCAATGGTATGCTTTGACAAGATGACAAATATTTATTGACCGTTATTTAAAATATCAGCTAGAAATTCTTCAGGAGTATCTTTAGGGGTCAAAGGGACTTTTCAGAGATCAGAAATCATGGCAAAACAGGCAAAATTCCTTTGTGTGGAGTTCCAGAGCCCAGCTGCTTAATTCTACCAAAACCAAATGAAAACTAGCTAAAACTAAAGCCTTAAAAGGCTGAAGTAAGTCCCTTGAGGACATGCTCAAGCAACAAGGCATCTAAGGCTGACTTGCAACTCGCTCAGAGGTCTGCTAAGCAGCAGTGGACACTTAATTACATATTCAGAAGGGAAGATAATGTTACCTTAATTGCCTTAACCATATAACAAGTGTGAAGAAAGTCAGTAAGAGCAATATTACTTTTCCCAGATGTTGTTGACCCCAGTTGTTGGACTCTGAGATTCACTTCAGGTTAGAGTTACTAATACAGGGAGGAAAGAAAGGGTGGGAAAGAGAAGAAAAAAAATCAATCCCATGTTCCAAAAGCTCCACACAGAGGCTGTAACTAGAAGTAGATAACCTGGAGCTTCTGCAACAGTCATTGACAGTTAGTTTCTAGAACACATAAGGAAAACTCTTACTGAGGTCTAGTGAGTGGACATTATACCACCTGGGAGATGAATCATCATTTACAGAACTCAAGTGCACTTAATAAGGATGAGCTCATTCTAATAATGCAATCTGACAGGCTGACATTCCCTATTACTGACTTTTGAGGTCACACAGTGAATTTTTACATAACTGTTTTTTTCCCTCCATAGTCTACTAACATAGAGTGCTAAACCTCTACCACAAACTGACTTCTACTACTAGTGTACCTGAATTTACACCAATAGTGCTAAGTGATCAAAAATTGTAGAAGAAACTTCAGAAAGCAGATGCTCTGAGAAACAATTTTGTGTGAAAGCATCCTAGTTTACAACTTTGGTGAAGACAAGGTAGTATCATAAAGCGCCACTGCCCAGTTAGGATGCAAGATTTCCAAGTTCTGCTGTATGTGTCACACTTACAACCAGAAACAAACATACAACATTAATGATAGATAAATATGATTATCTAGTATTATTTTCATTAATCTATCCATCTGTGGATTATTCAAGCAGTTCCACTTCCAGAAGGCCTTAAATTAAACATATAAACTGAAAAAAACTGTCATCGTGATGACAAGCAAAATAATGCTCCACATTTTGGACGTGAACATGATATCTGAATCCAACTCCAACAGTAGTACAATTCAAACATTTGGAAATCCAACTGCACTATGGCTAAGCCTAAATTTTATTGAAGTATCTAAAAGAAATTTTAAAAATTTGAGGTGTAGCTGGCTGCAGCTAGCTGTAGCATGCCACTGATGCTGAAGGCAAAAAGGTAAACATATATACTTCAGTGAGTCGATCATGCAACAGAATGGTGGAACCATCCTTCATATGTGTGTGGGGTCTGTATTATACACATGGGAGAGAATGTAAACAGAAGGTCTAAAATGCCACAAGAGCAAAAACTTATTTTGGAAGTTTTGTTGAGTAACTTACCCCACAATGTATGGTATGAGTTACACTATTCAGAAAATCTGAAGCTTATGTATAAGAATTTCAGCCTGGAGCATTTCAGGTTCCTACTATCTTGCATAATTTTTGAAGTCAATGGGAAGTCACGATATTCTGCATATGCTTAAGAACTCAAAGAAGAACATCACAAACCCACTGATACATATGTTTTTAAATACAAAAAATCAGTCATTTTGTGTAAATAAAACCACTGCAAGATTCAGGTCATTACAATCATTTTTTGTATGTCAAGATTTCTTTGTTTACAGTTCAGTATTACAAGGACTCCTCCATCAGTTATTTAAGACTACAGCTCAAACAGAAGAAATACTGCAGAAGTAGCAGAACTGCCAATGAATTTCTAAGTTGCCCATCAGGTAGTTATCACAGACTGCAAATCAACATGCCTCAACTTAGACTCTGCTGTAGTAAGATATGTTCAACTCTCCATTCAGCCAATCTCCATTCTCCCTACTTATTTCTTATTAATAGGAGAAGATTGTTTTTCCCC
The DNA here is from genome assembly GCF_900496995.4 of Aquila chrysaetos chrysaetos. Classification (NCBI taxonomy): domain Eukaryota; kingdom Metazoa; phylum Chordata; class Aves; order Accipitriformes; family Accipitridae; genus Aquila; species Aquila chrysaetos. The sequence goes on along the minus strand of NC_044019.1, from coordinate 21,532,271 downwards.
ATCAGGCCAAGACTGAATGCATAGTGGCTGGTTTTATGATACAGAAACATCCATCTGCTCAGAAGGAATTGAGACAGCTACGGTATTTTGTGTAAACCTTCAAAATACCAGCAAGTGATAATCTTCAGTCACATTATGATATCAATATGTTCTAAAGAGGGAAGATCCACTACCAAGCTCTTCAGTAAATCCCTACCTTTATGATCTGAGTTTCTTTTCTTTTGGACAATGTCATTTTATGATGTTGTGAAGGCTGGAGGCTAGATGGACTCCACAGCTTTCCTGTGGGATTTTTGGCCAAACAGCAACCTGAAACTCAACCTGACAACATAAATGTTGTTGTTTTAAAAACAATACAATAGGGGGGAAAAAAAGCCAAAACCTTTAAAAAACAGAATAAGCCCTTCTGCAACAAAACAAATAACATCAGCCTTGTATTATTTATAAGTGACACAGCATCAGGTAAACTGTTTCACACTGCTCAAAATTAATTTCACGCTGAATAACCTGACTAAATGTTTCATGTCAAAAACTAATCTTCACAAAAGACACTATCTGATCTACACCACTTTACTCAAACTTACAATGAAAAAAAATTATCATTCCCTGAAACATAAGTTTTTCCATTTGAAATACTTACATGTCATTACTGGGTGACCATTAAATACTTTATTCAGCAAGAACAAAGTAGTTGTTAGATATCTTCTAAATATTGGATGAAAACTAAACAGTGGATTCCGCTAATGTGAGCAGAGCAGCTAGGACAGATGAGCAAAGTTAGCTTAAAATCACTCTTACTCTCCACTTTTACTGTTTGGCGCTCACACCACCATCCCCCATATACCCATCATCCCAGCTCCAGCTCTAAACACTTTCATTCCAGAGAAACAACCTGTAGTTTTATGCAACAAACCTAAACAGATCTTGTGTATATTTGATAATATACTAGCATCATCAGACAATATCTCCCTAAACTTGGACTACAACAAACAGCCTTGAAAAAAACCAACACACAAACCTTCATAAATTCAGCCTGGTTTTGTACAATCTGATGTTTTCTGAAGACTAAGCTTTTATATTTGTGGAAGTGCCACAAACAATGAAGTGCATTTACTCTTTTGAGATGTTTCTACCTTCCCTTTAAACCAGAGCAGTTTCCTGATTTTACTTGGTGGATTTCTCCACTTTCATTCCACTGATTACTCCTTCCTCAAAGTCCCATATTCCTGGCCACACCAGGACACTGAACACATTAGCATAGGTCCTGCCGTGCTGTATAAGTTGAACCAGAAAAATTACCACAATGCACAACTACAATAGGCAAAATCAGTCAAAGAAATCCTGAGGGCCCTGAAAAAAACAGTATAGGAACAGGCTGGTATTTTCCCTCCACAGATTTGGCCATTCTTGACATTACATCTGTTTGAATGCATTTGCAATGTTTTTCTCTCTGGAACTATTCCTCTCTTAGATTTGGGATAGAAGAATTTAGAAGTAACTTGAAAGTATTCCAATAATTTAATAACCAAACTTCATTTAAAGAGCAGGTCAAGCAGCCTCCACTGCATTCTTAGGTCCTTGCAAAATAAAAAAAAACACCACGTTTTCCTCAACTCCCTTAGAAAACAGTATTTCTAAATCAAAGCTTTTCTAGCAGTCTCACATAACTTTGTTTCCAAGCATAGGATAAGATTTCCACTTTCATAAGAAATGGCTTATAGGATGACCCTTGCTTTAACAAGGCTCTTGCACATTATAAACACTGTGAGTGCTCCACAAATGCTCTAGAATCTGCATGAGCCACATATTGGTAGAACTTAAGATATTCATTATATGTATCAATTAACTTAAGTGAAGGAAAGCTTTTCTTTTTGTAATTTACTACCACTTCTACACTTACTGGAGTGCATTTAAGAGATGTATCCTTAAGAACTGGGAATCCCAAATATGCCTAGGACTCTGAACTTTCACATCCTCTTGGTCTGAAATTATCAAAGTAGAAACCCTTTGAATACTGCAGAAGACAGTCAGTTTGCAAGGTTTCAAGTACAATTTGAGACCCAATCAGCTTTTGCAGATTGTCTGCTGATAAATTACCACCTCTCTGAATAGCAAAGACTGCTGGCTTGTGAAGTTTATTTTTAACTGATAGTTAACTTTAACTTACAGTTATATTTTAATTTATAGTTATTTAAAATTTAATTACAGTCATGTCACTCAAAGCTTTGTACAGGCTTTCTTTTTTAATGGTAGACATAAATCAGTAAAATAAATTAAGTGCCACTGACTGCTACATAGTTATACGGCAAATTAATGAAATCACTCAGGAATACACAGGTAATATAGGCATAAACAATACTGAATCCAACAAGTGGGGCAAATGTGCTATCAAACCTGTCATGCAGCCACAAGAGAAGCTAGGGGGTACACCATGAAAGACAGCTATCTGCTTATTTTAAGTAGCAGCATACACACAAACCTCAGTTATTAACCCACATCTTAGCAATTCTGCTGCACTTGCTGGGGCAGTTTTCTCCTAGTTTTTCAAGCAGTTCTTTTGACAGCTTGCCAGGCTTCTTCTACGTTATGTCTTTTTATGGCCTATTTTAATAAATTAAAAATCACCTTCTTTGTACCTATTGGACAGATGCAGCTCTTGTGCAGTGATGAAGATTACCATACTTCAAGGTTGTGTTTTGGAAACAGCATGTTACTGTCTGAGGCCTTCTGGAGGGCTTTTACTGTAGCTCAGTCCCCTTTTGTGGCTGCCATTCACAGCCCAAGTCTGTGTAAAATAACCTTTCTTTACAGGCATTCATCTAACTCCACAATGCTACTATTTACATGCTAAGTTAGCCAAACCATATCTTAACTGAGAAGTCTTGAAGTAACCCTGAAAGCCACAGCATACCAAGATTGTGCTTCTGTAAGCAAAATTCTTTCCTCCAAGTGTCCACTGATCCAGTTTACAAGCTTTGTGAAAATATACTGAATTTCAAGAGTAATATATTTCTGGAGATGCTGATTTCTGAATAAAATGTAATGCAGCCATTCTGTCCTCTTCTTGTGACCAAAGGTCTCTTTTCTGAAGACCAGGAATATTAACCTCAATGTCCTAACCCAATCCTGAAATGGATATTGCAGCTAATTTCTGACTATGTAAATAGCCTATCCATTTTCAGTTTGATGGGCTTTTTTTTTTTTTCTTCCTAAAAATGTTATGTAGTCCTACTGCTCACTGTTAAACAGCTTCTGAGTTTCACTACCGAGGTGCTACATGTCAGGGGTGGATGAAGTGATCCTTTTATATCAATTAGCAATTACTGTAAAGTGCTTTGGGGTGAAATGCCACAAAGGATTAGAACTTCAAGGGAAGAATAAGCAGCAGGAGCACATGAACTCATAAATGGCATAGATCCTATTTTATGTAAATTGCCCTAGTAATAAAGAATGAGCAAAAGGTCAGATAAATACAGAAAATGACATATAAGCAGAGTAGTCTCTAAATAGAATATTTTTTCTAGTTTTCTCAGGCACTAGTGCGTCTCTAGGCCAATAGCTCCCTCATCTGAGCATCTGTAATATTCAGTAATACAATATTCTTCAGTTTCACCACCCTGTGAGTTAATGTCATTCTAGGCTAACATAGTGTGAGCTCATAAAATCCATCACAGGAGAATCAAAATCTTCCCCAAATTTGGTAAGAAACAAAAAAAACCCCAAAACAAAACAAATATGCTTCTCTTCTCAAGAGATGCACACAAACTCCCCACACATCTAGTCCCAGGAAGATCACTATTCCTGGAACAATTTTACATAGGTTTAATGAAGCTAGACATTATAAAGATCAAATCTAAACTACACATAAAGGCTAGAACACATCAATAAAGTAACATAATCATACATATTTGAGCAGCCTTGCAATTTGAGGTATTACAGTTTCATTGTAAAGAAAACTCGTTTCCCATTTGTGCATTTTTATACCATAACAAACAATCTTGCATTAGCTTTAAAAGATACATTACAGTGCTTTCTCCAAAACATGTAAAAGGAAAACAAGAAAAGTAATCACTGATAAATGTAATAAATTTATTCTACTACCAATACATCAGATCTACATTTCATTAAATAGTAGCCAAAAGCTGAAGTGAAAAAAATTTTTCTGTTCACATCTGGAATTTAAAAGCCATGGAAATGAAGGATCATTTACCTAAAACTTGACTAGGGGAAGCAGAAACAAAATATAACTAGCAAGGACAAAGCAAGTCACATTTGATTCTGAATTCTTCTATTGGTAATGCATTTTATATTCTAAATAAAAGTAACATATATCATTAACAATATGGCTTTTTACAGCACCAATAGTTCATATACTAGCTCTTTTAGTTTGTATTTACCCTTATATGACTTCTCACTTAACACCGAAAAATGACATATGAAGAGCGAATTATACACAGTACTAAGAGGAACATTTAAAAGTATCTCCCAAGCATGCAACAAAATGTCTCATTAATAGCATGAAAAAGACTTTTATTATATTTAATTCTTTACTAATACTTTCTGAGAAGTAGACACTACAGTAAATAAAATACCTTCAAAATGCCCCAAACTCTGACAATAAACTAATTTTCTTTTCATTTCAATGCAAAAAATGACCCAATGGTATGTGTCCCGTTTAGCATGATTTTCAGACAGTGCATATATACAATTTCTACATCATTAACTCATCTTCCTGTGTTTCCAAATGTCTTGCAGTTCTGCTGGGTAAGCATTAGTTCATTCACGGTGTTAAAAATGCTACCTTTTATACATCAGATATTTTACTTGTTCAGTTATTTAATGCACAGCTACTGTGGCTGAAAGAAAAAAAGCACAACAGCATACAAAAAAAAATCTCAAAACTATTTCTCCTGTGGATTCAAATTTTAGATGGGTAGGTTGAAATTGATACCGAAAAAATACAATGATCTACTCATTTTTATGATATAATTTTATATATATGGCATATGCTATTTAATTCAACATAACTATGCAATTGCAACACAGTCTTATAACATTTCTGTATGCACATGAAATAGGTATGAATGAAAAGGCAGAAGGGAAAAAAAAAAAAACCACAAAAGAGGAAGAGCGATCTCTTGCTAAAGCAGAGAACCACGAGTCAGCAGATAAAAATTTCCCAATTCTGTCAGACTGACGATATTACCACAATAAGGAACTAGTCTTTCTATGCCTTTTCTTACCTATAAAGCAGGTAATACTTCTCCCTGACCTCATGGAGATGTTATGGTGCTTCATTTGTTAATACTTATAAAGCAATCCTGTCTGCAGACACCTGTGTAGATAGGACAGTCATTGGATCCCATGATACATGAAACACTACAGAAGCTTTCTATAGGCAGTACCCCTCATTTTAAAAAAATCTAGAGACTAGAAATTTAAAACATAAACCTATAATTTTTTACTCAGTGGTTAACATTGACTTGAGCTGAAACTTGTTGAACTCCAAAGAAATGTTACAGAAAGCATTACTACTACATTGGATATTGGAAAACATTTATGCTAAGCACCTATCAAAACGGGAAGTTAGGTGTGAAACACCACTCCCTGTCACCAGCACTGCCACCCAGCTCTGTCCTCTACACCATCACCCAGCTTCTCTCTTCTGCAAATATACTCAAAGCAAAAGGCAATATACTTTCCTGGGAGAGAAGCCCAGGGAAGCCCTTCTGACAGACAGCCTGTGCTTAGGTTTCAATCACTGTGTCCTCTTTCACCATTTATTCTTAGAGTTTGAAACACGCATGCATTTTATGAGATCTCCAACAAAATGACCCAGGCAAATCTCAGAATAGGTCATTTATCAAGAAGCAAGATGTATAAAATGAAAGAAAATTGCATTTTTAAAAAGAAGTTCATAATGTCTGCAGACTGCATCCTCTACTCAGTTACAGCTGAATGAAAAAAAGATTTAGACATTTTTCAACATGTAAAGCTCACACATGCACAGAAGGGTTTTAACAGATCATCAACATCAGACAATTTCTCCCACACCTCCTTCTATGGGTCTATCTTAAAACAAATTATTAGAAGTCTTTAAATTTGTTAATCTTAGATTATATGTGAACCAGTAACCTATATTATTAAGTTATGAAGCCTTCAAACACACTTTTGAGTTTGAAAAGCTTATTTAGCTGAAATTGCTTTTGCTCACTTCTGCAATTTCTGCTTTTGATAAGAAGTGGAACTGCTGAGATACAAGAAAGCAAATGTTGTCTAAAGTATCAGGGCATTTTAAGAAAAAAGCTGATTTATGATGTGGTTTCTATTAATTTTTGCAACTCTTAATAACAGATCCAACCTTCAGTTGCATATTTTCCAGTAAATCTTTAGGTGCTCGCTAGCTGCAGTTGATACCAACAGAACACCAGGAACCTGACTGGTTCCCTAACCAGCTGATTAAGAGTAATACAAATGGTAAACCAAAGCAAAGCAAAAGTTATAGAAGATATAAATTAAGAAACTAAAGAAAAACCAAGATACCATTGTGCAGGTAAACAATATGAAAACAAGGCAATCATTTTATTTACAGGAATTTTTCTGCATTATCTGAAGGGCAGAGAGACTCCTAAGTTTTCGCATCACAGTTAAATAATCAACCTTTTGAATACCAAAATCCTGCATCAGGTACCATGTAGTTGCCATGGCAATTCTTCATTTACAATGAACAAAATAAAAACTGAACAACCAACACAGCCTCTGTGTTAAGCAAACAGCACACCTATAGACTTGATAATTGAGGTTAGCACAACACATCAGGTAACCAAAACCAGAGCTTGGCATTTCTCAAGTCCTCACAGATACAGATGTTCTTACCTCTACTTGCAGACCCTCTGTTTAATCCTTGTAAATCATTCCTAATAATCTACCCCAGGTGTGATCCCACTACATTCAGCATTTTGCAGTATGAACTCAAGTGATGCACTGAGATTTGCCTTTCCAAACTAAACCTTGTCCTTCCTGTTATGGCACTGTATCCCCACCTTCTGCTCTATTAAATGCAGGCTAAAACCTAGTTTATGAGATCGCCAGATTGCCGTTGTTACTTCTTGTACAGCACCTGCCCAAAAGACCTACCATGCCAGAATGCAGTGCCTATCTTCTGCCTTTATACAAAATACCAGTGCATTTCATTACAACTACACCACAGGCTGGGTGACAGAAATTACTTGGCGCTTGTGGGTGTAATGCTGCTGGTGTCCAGTATTCCACATACAAGCTGAAGACAAAGAATGATGCAGTAAAAACAAATCCATCCTAAACTAAGAAAGCTGCTACACCGCTACCAGCAAACTCCTTTTTAGTGGTATTGCTCAAGAGTGTTCTGCCTCGTATAGCCATATTTGAATATCTAAACTGATGTCTCCTTAGAAATATCCCTATTCATGGGCAGGGGTACCAATTGCATGGCATTTCTTGGAGTATTATGGCTTGGTGTAGATTTTTGTGGTGGCAACTGTAGGCAATAAAGACCTGGTGCAGCAATTTCCCACATATATGGCTAGAAGCTATTATATTAGGTGCAGATAGCAGCCTGCACCAGCAAAACCCCTTTGTCTATTGAGCAAGAAACTGCAGCAGCACTGACAAGACACAAGTATCCTTGCCATGGCTGACAGCCATAGTCCAACACCCCAAATACATCACATCAACAATGATTCATTCATGGAAGAACCACGGCATGGTGCAGGCTGGCAAGGTTAGGAAGACTACAAAGTGGGGTAGCTGAAGAAGAAAGTTCATCAAGAAGCTGGAATTGCAAACAAAGTGGAACTGGGGAGGTGCTGGGACAGGGAAAAGCAGTAGAGTAAGTCATGGAGCAGGAGGCAAAGACAGGGCTGACATCTTCATTTTCATAAGCTTAGGGTGTACAGATTATTAAGGCTCATCTTTTAATCTAAGACACGCAGGAAAAGCCCATGCAGCAGGAAGAAGTCAAAACCAAAACACCAATAGCAAGAGGTGGGGTTATTTTTATTATTTCAGACCAGTCTAATGATTTTGTTTAAAAAAACCCTTACTTACAATTTTCAAATATTCAAGCCTGGCAATACTGCCCCACTCATACACGGCATTCCCTTCCTCATGACTGCCCAACTCATGCGCATCTCAGCAGCAAGACTAGATCACGGAGAACATCAAACTGACTACCTTGCATGAGGCACTTCACCTAGGAACTCATTGTGAGCCTGAACAGCCTACACTGACGCTTGCAAAACCAGCAGCATCACCTTACCCAGCAATCTGTCAGTAAGTTTTGGGGACTGGGCTAAACCCTAATACAATTTGTTAAACAGAGGTCCAAAAGCTAGATCATGCTTTAATGTATACTTGAATGTATACATTGATTTAATGTATATACAACATGACACACAAAATCCTTCATTCCATGTCCTTCTTAGAAAATTACGCTATAGCCTCAAGAACCAAAACTATGGATTGGTACAAAATGTATGACATAACATGAGGGGTTTATGACTTGTTTTACTTTTAACAGAGGCGACTGCTACATCTTCCCTTGGCTGTGCAGGTAGGCTTCAACTTTTGCTAGCTATGCTCAGATAATGCTTTGCATAGTCAAGAACACCACACACAAGAAGATCTGGCAGAGCATACAACCTGTAAAACTTAAGCCATAGTGTATGTCCAAACTTGCCTTTTTCTTCTTTTTTTTTTTTTTTTTTTTTTTTTTTTTTTTTTTTTTGAGTCTTACATCCATTCATCACACACACACACACGTTCACAAAGCTGTCCTGGGAAGGAGGATGCGTCATCTGATTACTGTGGTGCAACTTGGTTCCAGCTTCAGCTTTACTTCTGCCACAGACTTCTTGTTTAACCACCTAAAACTATCTGCTGCACTTCTCCCTGCATGAGTTCTTCAGCAATTACAGCCCCATTTTGGTTAATGAGAGTACTGATACTAAATTAAACACATTCTGCACAAGACACATAAGCCTGCATGAAATAAGTATGGACAATACCTTCCTTCTTGCAGTGCACATCTCATCTCTTGAGTTCTTTCTGCCAAGAGCCCCCTTAAATGCTCTGTATTGCATCCAATAGAATCTAGATGCTATTGGAATAGCTATTCTGTCAGTAGTTTTTGAAGCTATTACACATACCAACTACAATGAGGCAAAGTCCATAGTAATACTGCCTCGAACACTTTCAGGGTTCAAATTTGGAGCCAGGGAAACCAGCAGGACCCAGTAGTTCCCCAGACACCTTCACTAGAAGGAGATACTGCTCGTAGTGTATTAAGTAGATATTCAAAACATAACCTGTGTGAGGTTACTTCTCTGATCATGGCTTCAGGTCTGCAAGGATCACATAGGTTCCTAGGCTTTGCTTGAACTTTGTTTTTCATCTGCCCTGACTGGAAAAGTGAGCTGCATCACCCCTTAGGGCAGCACAGAAGGTGAGAAGCCAGAATGTGGAGATTCTACTCTGCTTTCACAAGGAAAAAAATAGTAGTTCAATACCAGCATGAAAAAACACCACAGCTAAGAGGAAACATCTCTCTGCAAACACCACCTTTCTTCAGTTATTCTCGGTTCACTTTTTTTTTTTCCTTCTACAAGTTAACAACAGAAGAAGTTTTCAAAAGAGTTATTGAAGAACTAGTTGGTATGATACATTGATTGATAGTAGATTTTTCCCTTGAACAGGACTTACTACCTGAAATTAATTCTCAAATATTAGAAATTTAGGACAAAACAATCCCTATTCATGCAGTCAACAAAACCGCACACACTTCAACCATGTTAACAATGCCTGGGAAAGAATCACACTTGTGCATCTCCAGGTGCATGAGGAGAGGAGAGAAAGAAACACCTTTCAGTCTGTTCTAATCTTTCTCCCACAGATAACCCTAGCCATGGTTTTTAATTACAACATTTTAAAATTATTTAACTGTATCTTAAATGACATGCCTACATATAGAAATACATAACACCACCTAAACGCACACACAGCATTCCTCTAGATGTATTTTTTTAAACAGAAGTTTGGCCTCAAAAGCTATTTATTCCTCTAGATACTTTCCCTCAGGAACCCTGTTGTCAGCTATTCCACTTATGGTTTTTTCTTCTCCTGTTTCCTAGTCTGGTAAAGTTGGAAGGCAGGGTAACAGTAAAAACATTAAAGATTCATTAGGAACATTTTATACATTTTTAAAATCCATCCTTATTTAAAAAAAAAAAAAAAGAAAAAGAAAAAAGCCAGTCTAGTTGATCCAGGGGAAAAGGCAGTGTAGGAGTTTAGTCTGCTTTGCCAACATGGGCACCTGAAGGCATAGAAAGGTATAGGCAGCACTGTGCAGGGACGTGGTCCTCACCAGGGCTGATCAGCATGGCGAGACTGGCGTACTAACATGACTGCTCTGCCTGAGGGATCCAAACTGATTTCTTTTAAAGACACTCAAACTACATCTGTGTGGCACTAAGCACAGCCCCAATCAAGATGACCTGGTTTCCCTTATTTTGGTTTTCTTGATCACTGTGTGACATTCAGACAATGGCTGTCAGGCATACATTGAGGTTTTCTCTCAACCTGCCAAGACATTTTTCTATTCACTTGTAATTTAGGGGAGGTCCACTACCTGCTGTATAGATTTCTCATGTTTGTAGCTGATATTTTGTATCTCATAGTTGAAAGTTATTATTATTTTAAAGCAGGAATTCATTCTTTGTTATGATTATCCCTCTTCCCTCTTTCCCAATATGTTACTTCAGATTCTGAAGTCAAGAATATTCAGAAATGTCAGTTCTTAATTTTTAAAGGTTAAGACAAGAATAACCCAGACTAGTTTGTTGTTGATTTTGGGGGGGTTGGGTGTTTTGTTTTGGTTTTGGGGGTTTGGGGTTTTTTTGAGGGGGGGGTGTGTTTGTTTGTGGGGATGGGTTTGGTTGGTTGGTTGTTGGGTTTTTTTAATTTAAATTCTTGGATGTATAAACCTAAATTTTGCCCACCTTAGAGATGAACAACGCAAAGGAAAACAGACAAAGAGAACATCTAGTCAGATCTATAACTAGGTATTACAGAGCATCCAATTTTCCTTTTTCCTTTTACCAGCTATTCATAATTCACATTATCAAAAAAAGTAAAATTTTAATCTATATAGCAAGCATTAAAAATAAAACAAAACATTATCTGAGAAAAATAACGTTAATTTCAGAGAAGTCAAGGTAACAGTTCAGATGTCTGGGGAATGAGAGACTAGACAGAATCAGGAATGGAAGGAATGGAAGGATCCCTCAGAAAATGGGAAAAAAATTGATGGAAAGCCTGGGCTGGAAAGATCTGAGCAGCATATTCTCTTTAAATTATGTATAATATACATAATGGGGAACTGAGATGTCCCACGACAATACTCACATAAGCTGCAAAAGAGTGTGGAGGACCTTGTTCATTACCTGCTATGACTGTTGAAATGTTGCTGTTTTATGCAGATATATTTTGATGATGGGTAAAGTAATTCTATCACATACTGTGTATTAATTGCTCTCAAGAGGCAGCCCTCTTGTTATTTATACCCTAAATTCTCCATTCTTCCACAATCCTATCAAAATGTTACTTGTTCCAAAATCTTCCACTTTACAAATCAATCAAACCAAAACCTGAAGCCGTCAAGTTAGTAACTATGTGCCTGTTACCACAATTCACAGCTAAAAATTTGCCTTACAGAATCACAGAGTAATTTAGGTTGAAAAGGATCTCAAGAAGTTACCTGGTCCAGTCGTCTCCTCAAAGTAGTGCTAGTTTTGACATTAAATGAGGTTACTCATGGCCTTGTCCAGTCTAGTTTTGAGTCTCTCTAAGGACAGAAATCTCACACATTGTCTCACCCTGCGTTCCAGTGAAAAGTCTTCCATCTTTTCAGGCATTCTATTCCGAGAAAGTAATTTCTAAAATTCATTAGTATCCTTCAGAATTTAATAAAACCCTATACAGTAAGAATAAAATATTATTTTACAATACTTTAGCTAAAAACACTTTACAAATTTGGGAGGTTTTTTTTTTAAATATATATGTATATCTATCCACATATTCACAGAGTAGAAATATTAAACTTGTGAATATAATATACTTATCAGTACCCATTATAGCTATTATGTCACCCTGTTTTCAAACGATTAAAATTAATCACATCAAGGAATTTTCAAGTAATATAATCATACCTTGTAAAAAACATCATTGTTTGAGCCAAGAATCAAGTGAAAGGGAATACTAAACACCTGAAATTTACTCTTCATTTCATTTTCTCAAATTTATTTTGTTTCATTACAGTGGAGAAGTTACTAAGTCTGAATCACAAATATTTAGAATTTTATATATTAAAAATTCAATCATAAAGCTCCACCATGTGGAAATCCTTAAAACTACACTAAGCAAATTAATGAACAAAAATTCATGTTATAATTATAACTAATACTCACAATTCTAATTATATACAGTGAATAGCAAAGCTGGCTATCCATACCGATAACCCGTCATTTTTACCAGTGCACACTAATCACATTATTGATTGGGGTGGGGGGAAGAATAATTTCAAAATCATTAACATACTTAATTTTCCTGCTGTTTAGAGCTACTTCTTTGAAAACATTAATTTTGCTATATCCAGTGTGGACTAAAATGATCTTTAGACACTGATTTGCTACTTCAAAAAAGTCACCCTTCTGACTTCCTGAAATTGCTATGGGCAACCTTAAGTTCCCTTTCTTAACATGCAGTTTTGGTTATTTACACAAATTAACAGGCATTGCCATTTTAGGTAGCATAAGATTCTCGAACAAATGTAGTTTGTTAAATGGTTTGCTCTTTCTCACTATTGAAATATTCATCATCTGTGTAATTTTAACAACCTGATAAAAACTGTTAAAAGCATAGCCTTGCTGCCCAGCAGGTAGTGCCATTTTTAATGAAACCATAACTATAATAAATAAATAATCAACTCATGAAGTATTCATAATGTACCTCAACTTCCATAAGAAAATTTGTTTTGGTGTGAGACTGCAAAACATGCCACAACTATTCTCATCCAGTAAAAGAATTAACAGAGAGATATTCTAAGCCAAACTTTGTTCTCAGAACATTTCAACTTGACTTTACTGCACAGAATACGTAGTTTTTCCACACAGAATTCAGAGGGATCTAAACTCACTTGTATGTTTGATAACACAATGCCTCTCACAGTACAACAGAAGCATGAACAAGTACCTCCCTTTTGAAGCGACTCCTTTCCTTCTGTATGGATGCACCATGCCAACATATCTGTGAGGACATTTGACACATGCCAGGAAACTTCTTCCAATGCAATGTGGGTCACTGCCTGCATTCAGAGAACACTATAGAAAGTTATCAGCATGGTAACTCGATCCTATTTTATACAGCAGAGAATCCAAGACAGGCAGCCTAGCTTGTAAAGCCCAAACACCATCAACCTGGAGTGTGTCTATATTAACACTTAGTTCAGATCACATATGGGCTTTTGAAGTGAATTTCAGCTGCCACTCTCACATACTGTGCTTGTGTTTGCAACATGGAGCAGTCTTAGAGCATATCAACGGGATTTCTTGGAGATGAAACAAAACCAGAAGCTGCACTCCAAATGGTAACAGACATCTAGTCTGCAGGACAGGACAAGAGCGAGCTCAAAATATCTAAACCCATGTATTGCATAGACATCAGGTCCTCACCACCAATTGCTCTAATCTATAGCCACGTTTTATAGGTATGTTTATACCACACCACCATATTTGCTAACATAAACATAGCCTTGGTTGTCTCAATCCTGCAGCTCCTGTTTGGTTTTGCATTTCCTTGGTTTTGTTTTGTTTTTCAACTCTTGGGTTCCCACTGTCATACACTGAGAGAGTCTCAGCCTTCATTTGAAATAGCTGTTGAGAAACAATTGCAAATTCTTTACAAATATATTAAGAAATATAAGAACTGCTTTCCCAAATAAGGATGGGTCAAACTATCTTAAGTTTTGCTATTATTTAAGTATTAAAATAATTTAGACACAGTACAAACATACTGGGAAGAGGCAGAATGAAATACTACTCTCTTACCGCAAAGGGGAAATGCTTTCTGAAGTACCACTCACTAGGCAACATGTGAAACACTAAGTACTAGAAGGAAAGATGTTTAAACTTCCAGGACCAGAAAAGCAGCTCTTTGAAAGATTTAACTTCTTTTTCAGAACAGAGTTTTTTTTCTTCTTAGAAGAAATTCTAGAGCTGGAAAAATCCTAATGCTTTATCATTACTTAAAAAGGTTAGTAGTAGATGCCCCAATTAACTACAGGTTAGTCAGATTAACATCAATACAATGCTAAATCATGTCAAGATTGTGTATGCAAATAGCACTAAAGGATAGCAGGATAATTAACAATAAGTAACATAGTTATGTGGAAAGTAGAGTTTGACATACTTTTAAAAATATATTACAATACCAACTGATCAGGTAACTGGGTTGACACTAACCATGGTCTGTAACAGATGTGACTGCATGACATTTTCTTTAAAGCATGACATTTCTGTAGTGACATTTGTCACTATATAAAAGTTAATGAGGTTCACCACAATGACTGAAAACCAGTGAAGAGATATCACAAAAAATATGTAAATGTAGAATCATTTAAGAGGGATGTTTTTAGTAGTCTCAGAGACTTTGGGCCAGGGCTGCTATTTTTATCAATGACTGGAAAGAAAATGGATAAATATAAAGTCACTGGTAGCAAACTCTGTATAACAGAAGTCAGTGAATTGGGCTACACCAGTTACACAAGTCAGCTAATCTCACCCGAATTCTAATATAATCAAATACAAGTTAATGCTTAAGAACAAAAGATGCAGATCACTTTCAAGATGGCAACATCACCCACAGCCTAAAAAGCAGGAATAATTACATTATTTGGAGGTAATGATTAGTTAAAAATAGAAAATAAATTCCTAGAGCAAAACCTTGTTTTATATGAATAGCAAGAATCCTAAGGAGATACAGTGATGAGAGTGAATCAATGCACAGCACTGAAACTACACCTTGTACAGTGCTGCCCTAACAACTATTTCTAAATTTTAAAAACTCCAGAAGAAGCTTACAACGAGTTAGCCACTGTGGGAAAGATGACTTCTGCCCATAAGCCTGAAAAGGCTCTAATCAATGTACTTTTTCAACAGGCAGTGAGGAAGAGAATTCATCAGGCACCACCAGATACCTGCACAGGGAAGAGGCTTCTGATAAGCAATGGATCTTTAATCCAGAAACAAAAAACCTCATCAGATGCAGTCACTGAAAGCCAAAACTAGAAAAACTCAGACTAAAAGAGAAGAATAATTTAACAGCGGCAGTGATTAATTATTGGAACAATATACCCAGGATTCTCCATGACCAGAAATATTTCTTTTAGAATCAGACTACTTTTCCAAATAGACCTGCTATAGCTCAAGCAGGAATTACAAGCTCCATGATAATTTATTAACCAAAAATGTCTGTTCCAAGTGACACAGGTCAAGCCATTTGAACAGAAGGGTCCCACTGGTATTTAAAAATCCAAGCATCTATGACAGCATCCTAGTCAAGAACTGCATTTCTCACTATTTAAACATACCTTTGCACTGTAAGCATTAGCAATACAGCACCTCTGATACATTTCACTAGGCTGATAATTGAAATTCCAGTAAAAACATGGTTTATTTATGCTCATTGATGCACTCAAAATTATTTGCAAAGAGCAAAAGCATCAGGCTGAGTGATCAGAATAATGGCTGTGCATCTGTAGTGTTCGTACAGGTTTCTGTTATTCTTTTCACTCATTTGAATCAATCTGAATCATTTCTGCTTACCTGCGAGGAATATTTTTTCAAGCATTATACCCTGTTCTGTGGGAAATCCTCTCTTTATTTTGTTTCATGGGAATAGAGTGTTATGATCACGAATTAGCACTACGATCAAACAATAGCCTTCAAAGAAACTGCAGTTGCTACATTCAAATAAAAATTCTTCATGGAGTGCTAGGTTTTAAAACAAGTCTTTGTGACTGCTCTGGAATTTGGTTTCAGCCTAGTAAAAGTAATTTCTGACCATTAACAGTTTATGCAGTTGACTTATGCCAGTAAATGAAAAACCAGCTACTACACGGAGCCTTACTAGTCAGGCACATTTCACCAGTACTCCTTGAGATGCTATCAACTGCACTGAAGTGAAACATAAGTGAAGGCCAAGCTGTTACCACAAAATATACTGTTAGTCACAGTAATGGCTGTTTGGAAGGCAGCATCACTTCTGTGGAATTCCTGAACTGTATTAATGTGCATAAGCCTTGTATAATAAATAAATTACTATTCTTTCCAGCACTTAAAACACATAACTGCAGAATTCCCAATTTATCCATTCCTCAGCCATGCTTTTGTTTCGAATTGTTTATCCTAGCAGCTACCAAGGTGACTTGTACTTGCTGGCCACATGGTTTCAGACTGCCATTATTTTCTCCTTAACTGCATTAAGTGAAGCAAAACACAAGTTAAATACTCTTTTTTCCATATAATCAGTTACAGTAACTGCAACAGAAGTTATGCAATTGTCTCATCATATGCACCATATCCTCTTTCCTTTACCCTCTCAAACTGTCACCTACACTATGTTTATCCAGCTGTTTTAGGAACATCAGAAGCATTTCAGGTAAGCGAGGCTGTGGGTTGGACTCCAATTCCACAGCAGCTGGTTTATTGTTTCATGTAAATTCACAGGTGATTTTTCCAATCAGACAGAATGAAGGGCAATGCCCAGTTTATTATTACTGTGCTCAAACACTGCAAAAGGCATTGTCAATAGCTTTGCCAACCCCCTGCGGTTTTTTCATTGGCAGAGTTAGCAAATGGCTAAGCATGACCAAACCTCAAGCACTGAGACATGCTGAGCAGTTACTAGACATTTTGGAATTAAAAAAATATAATTAAAAAAAACCCCAAACAACCTAAAACCATGAAAATTTTATACAAAGGAAAATTTGGAAAGAAAAAAAAAAAAATTCGTCTATAGCAAGAAAGGCGGTGCCTCACAAACAACTCATCTTTTTTGAGTCAATTCAACTTCTGCAGAATGCAACTTCACCAGAAAAAAAAGATTTTTTTTTCCTACCCTACTACATAGTATTTGGATGTTTTAAAATAAAATTCTGCAAAATTAGGAAATGTAGGACATCTAAAAATCATGCTTAAAATCCAACCCAAGTTTCCTAAGAAGGCCTGTTTTGCAGAGCTATTGTAAACAAAGCCGTCAAATCTATGAAAGAAGAGAAATGACTTTAAGTGTGCTTCAGTTGTACCTACTGAACTGTGTTTAAACTTAGTAGTTGACTACAGGATTCCTGGTTCTGTGCTGCCCTCCTCCCAGACAGCTAATCCGGTCTCCTCTGACCTGTCCCCTTGCCCCATTATTTGGTGGTGTCTGTGCGGAACGACCCCCCCTGCCCTGGCAATCGTCTCTGAGTGTTTACAAGAGGGCGAAACCCCTTCAATTCTCTTCCACGGGCCTTGAAGAGACAGGGATAGGCAATGATTTCTTAATGCATTTCATTACATTCTTCATTAGACAAGGAAGTAATTCCACGGTTTTAAAATCAAATAATGTATTTCTATATATCTCTCACTTCCTCTCCCACTATCTCCCATATAGTCTCTCTCCTTAATGATAAATCTGTCACTAAACAAAAAAACGTAGGATGTAAAGGAGAGATTCCTGAATCACCCCACACAATAAAGGCAAATATCTCAAGAAAAACTGAACAGAAGTTTGCTTTTGTCAGGTTTATGCAACATAGTAAATAAATTCTTTTATGCCAGCTACCAGCAAAGGTTGTGATTTTAGCTTATGTACACAGATCCCAGAAGAAAAAAGCAAGCAACAGCAAATTGAGATATTCTACAGGAGAATGATCTAGTGAATAACTTTACTCCAAGCATGAAACTGTCCCTTCAAGCCTAGATTTCTGAAAGCTTTGTTTATTCCACTTTGGCTCTTAAGTCTTACCCAAGTTATTCCTGATTTAATCTGATGAAAACATAAACTGAGCCCAGGAAGTGAAAGAGGCAAGCAATTCCCTCTGTATTCCATTCAGTGAATTTTACAGATGTTGCAGTTCAAAAACATCTAAGGAAAAAAAAAAAAAACAACCAAACCAAAACCTTGCTGTTTCTATATGCACCGAAGAGTTTAAGGAGCTGTGTACTCTGTACATATGAGGTGTGAATGCCATATTGCATACAGCTATTCAGCATGCAAGTAAGCTACAAATTATTCTACAGACATTTGGCTAAATGTGAAACAAATTTTTCAGGTTTTCTTTATCTGTAAAGTCAAAGCCAGTTCATATAACACAGATTTTCTCCAGCAGAAAAAGCTGCATCATTGGAACACTCTTGGTTCAAATGAGAGCAGGCTAATGGGAAGTGTACTTCAGGAGTAATCTTGGCTTTTAAATGTCACCCCTGCAAGAACACAATGAACCTGCTGTCCTTCTAGATAAGCCTCAATACAATCTTGCATGCTTTACACAGACATGTTTAAGTTTAGCACAAAATTAAAAGCATTTGGTTTCCCAGCAACTTTTTGAGGCATATTATCTGAAGAAAGTGGTTCATCTAATTTTTCAGACATAATATATCAAAGAAAGACAAATACGTCTTCTAAGCCTTCCCATCCCCCCCCCCCCCCAAATGGCCGCTAATCAATTCACACTTTTGAAAACCTAATGGAAATGCATGAGCACTACTTAGAGAAACATACAGCATCCATAGCAAGGAAGGGAAATCATTACTGGTGCAAGGAATTCCAGTCACAAAAATACTGAGGTTTGTGATGTTTTTTAAAGCAAAATGTCTGCCATTTCACATTCAAAAGTCAACACTGTTATTAAAAAACCCACAACATATAAAGTTGATCAGTCTCTCTCTGAAGAAACAAAATAGTATAAACACAATAAAGGATTGAATGCGTCTTCCTTAGTAACATCTACTTTAGTCTGAATACCTATTCCCAGGGCTGACTTTCAAGACCCAGTCCAAGTTCTCAAAGTCTGACTTTTTTTTATTTAAATGTAAATTGGGTCAGGCTCTTGACTGTTTCTTTTGTAATACTAGTATGACCAAAGTGGTTAGCTGGAACGGCAACCTAAAGTTTCACTTTACCTCTGTAGACTTGTACCAGGTTATACAAGTACAGAGTTTCATTTCATTTTTCATTTTTTCTTAAATGCCACTCAACAGCATTCAGATTCCAAACTGACCTTTATCTTTACACTAATAGCTTTTCTTATCAGCAGCACAATCACTACATCTTCCACACAGCTGATCTGTCACTGTGTTTGGAATAATCCTTTACCCTAACATTTGGTGCTGACTATTAATAAATTAAGAACTAACAGCAAAATAATTACCCTTTCACCTAGAAAAACACTAGTGGCCACCACAGAACGCTCCCTCAGTGACACAGTGTTTTGCCCTGTATAATTGATGCAAATGCGTAACAGGATACTGTTATGTTCTCTGCACTAGCTGTCACTTTCACACACATACTATTTGTCTCCATACTATGGCAGATGCAATAGTCTACTGCAAGGGGGGGTTGTTTGTTTATTAGAAACAACTCTACTTTTAATGTCAAACTATTTCTTTATTGTGACAAGAAAGATAAACCTTCTTTTTTTTTTTTTTCCAAAGGGCTACAGATACTGGTGGTGTGTAACATTATCTTACATTTCACTTCCAGATAAATTTGAACCTTCCAACAAAAGCCCAAAAATATTTATTTCCAGCTTGTATATATAACATGTATGACTGAAAATTGGCAAATCTTTCTTATCTGTTAGCAGCAAATGCATCATAAATTATGGTGCAAAGAAAAATTCAGCATTTCACCTTGCATAAGCATATAATTCATAGAATACTGCAGATGAAGGAGCAGAGATCTCTTTTCTCCACTACCAATAAATTAACCTCCAACTTTGTTTTATACATCTGCCAGCACAGTGGTGAACTGAGGTGTTGCAGGCGCCATTGTGATGGACTAAGGAAATGCTAAGGTCTGTTGCTTTACCTCATCAATCTGGAACCCGAATGGAGCTTTCCCTGAAGGTTGCCTCCAAACACATTCCTGAAGAGCACTGACTGGTGACCAGAGCGGCTGGCTGGAAAAAAACAAGTTGTGCAGCATAGTAACAGTGTTAACAGCTCTTCACCAACACATGCTACCTCTTTAAGGAAGTCTTTTCATCAGTACTGAGTAAGGGGCTGACCTGTCCTTGCACCAGATAAAATATTCTGAAAGCAATGCTTGGAATTTTTTTTTTTTTTTAATTAACAGTTTAGTATTTTCACATGGGAGTCTTTTTTCCCGCATTGTTTACATACTACTCAGTTAAGAATCAGACTATACATAGGGTAATGCAACCACTGAAGCTTCTTGCTCACTTTCTTAACATACGCAGTAGAAAGTGCCATGAAAGGATATTCCTTCCACAGCATTTAAGGCACCGTATGGAGCTAGCTAGCAGACATGGATTTTATTCTCAGCCTGTTCAGTGACCCTAGGGAGTATCTTTCTGCTTCACTTTCTTTTTCCACAGCCTAGAAATGGCAACACTAGCTTTTTTGTAAAACTGTAAGTTTTCTAGTAAGAAAAGAAAAGGAAGACGTCAAAGAGGACAGTATAAATGTCACTATAAGGAATTTTTTTACTGACAAAAAGATTTAGCTGAGTTCTATCTACAACAGAGGCTAATAACAACAAACATTATTTACAAAGGATAAATTAAACTATATAAACTGTCACTGAATTGTCTAATTGGCATTTTCTCTCTCCCAAATGCACTCCAGATTAAGTATGTACTCACAATGGCTCTTAAGTCTTCAAACTATTTATAACTCTCCTAAACATTGAAATAATGTATTTACATCAGGATTAATCTTCACTATAATTTAATTAGCATTTGACAAGAATTGATTTGGCAGAACTTTTTCCCTTAAAAATAGGAAATGGCCATAAACCAGGGGAATGGCCATAAACTAAATACACTGTTTTTTCTCTCCATCTGCTTCTGGTAAGATGCATTCTTCAACTGCTAATTCAGTCAAGATCTCAGCTTCATTTATCCAGTTAATTAGAGTCAGATGCTGCCAACATCAAGATTATAAATCAAATCTGGGTACGCAGGCAAAAAGAAAGCTGCTGCTAACACCAATGTACATGTTTTGATTTCTTACAGACCTACATATGAAAGAAGGGGATAAACTAGTAGCACGCTGGGAGCAGAGTTACAATTAGATCCCGTAAAAGATGTGCCTAAAAGTTACGTACTAAAGCACTAACCTTGTAAACACTTGGACTCAAAAGCCAGGTCTAGAACCTCACTCTACTGCCAAGCTGCAGAGGAAACTGAAGTTGGGTCTCCTACTTTTAGGGCACTGGCTCCAGCTAGTTGGATTGATATAAGAAGTTGTTTTCCATCTCCTTCAGTTATGTTTCAAAAGACAGTGGTATTGACCCCCTGTATGTTATGGAAAGCCCAATCACCCAACCACTCACCAGGAGCTCCCAGAGCATACCTGTCAGATCCTCCACCTTGGATCTAGTCAGCCCTAAATGCCCCAGACTAGTGAGGAGGGGGGCAGTTTGAGGCATGCAGAAATATCCAATTCTAGTATCTGCAGAACTTCAAAAATCAAATGGAGTATGCAGTCTAGATACAACTGAAATAAAGCAGCACATGTGCTGGGGTTTTCAAGATCACAGTTTTGTTCTTGACAACCCATGCATTTACACATTTTTGGAGGGCAGCAAGATGTACATGATCCCATCTAATCTCCTTTTTGTGCATTTTTTCCGTTTAAGGGATCACGTCTATGTCACCGACAAAGCAAGCCAATCATAATTAATGCTGACTCAGAAATAATAGAAGGAGAATATTCTACTACCGTAGCTCCTTCTACTTGCTATGTTTATGCTTAGACAGACCAAGAACTCTGAACAGGTTGAAAATATGCCACAATACTAAGAAAGCCTCAAAACTAAAAGAAAAAATGCTGTAGTATGTAATTTTGTCCCTCCAAAACAAAAAGCAAACAAACCAACCCTTAATTCTAAAGCACAGAACAAGTTATTTCAGAGCGTAAAGATTAAAAGGACCCTTGGGGTTTCTGTTGAAACCATATAACAATGTTGACTATCAGTTCTAAAATGATCTATATGCACAAAGCATACACATTGTTTAAGGATATATAGACTCCTGGGTCACTTAGTCCAGCCTCAAACTACCAAAGTGTTTTCCCATATCTTTGATAATATTCCATAAGTAAGACTGTATTTCTTTTTGCTCTACTTTAGAAATAGTCAGTTATACTCAAATTAACTGACTAACTACAATCCATAGGCAATCAAAAGTGATTTTTCAAAAATTTTTTTCAGGTAGCAAGGGGCTCATTTCAATCCTTCCTGAACTCGGCAAAAACTCTTCTGCCCATGAAAATCTGCACTATACAATGGCATTCTTCAACTCGCATTTTCAATGTATCCTTTCTCAAGGTCTTGCAACTTTGCCACATTTCAAGTCACACAGGATGACCTCAACAATATTAACTTACCATAGTGTCAGTGATCTTCATTTTACAGACTAACAGCCTTTCATCAGAAGCACAGGAGCTGAACACCAGTTCTGGGACTCAGCATCAACATTTTTGTCTTTTGAGCATCAAACCCAGAAGTTTTAGATACTCACCCAACTACAGAGCAATTCCAAATGCTATCATCCAGAGGATCAGGAAGATCACAGCAAAGGGTTATAAAACCATTTTAACTACATGTGGGTAACTCAAAGAGATTATGTTGGATACCTGAAGAGAAATAATAAGCTTATCCAAAACTAACATGCCTTGAAACAGCCGAAGAGGCAAAAAGCCGATTTATACAGGAAATTACAGTTTCTTTCTAAGTGCCCTAATTCCACACTGATACCATGTGGCACTCCTATCCCATCTTTCTCTGGATTCCTGTTGACAGCAATTCACTGCCTTTACTTAAAGAAACTGCAACAATCTCAGGCAGAAACATCTTGGCAGTAATGATGAAAAACTCACCATTCATTCTGGCAGGTACCACAGCCATCTGTTGTTCAGGTGCAGCACTTGAACAGCTCAAGCAAGAGAATGAAAACAGCAGCCAAGGTGAGGAACATCATAGTCAGGAGCAGGCCAGGCAGGAGTAATTGTCCTGGGAGGTGGCCACACTGGATCTGGCGCAGTGAGACAACCAAAGACTAATCTGCCCAAAGACAAAAAAATGCAGTGGACTACAAATCTTGCCTTATTGGTAAGCCCGTGCCTCCACAGAAAATACTAAGCCTTGGAAAGAATGGACATAAACATACAGATCCACATGAACCAGTCTTCCTCTCCTGGAAAACTTGTCCCTGAGAATTGTAGAAGGTGGGTGTCTTCCCACACTGTGAGCTAGTGGAATGTCCTGGACTCTCAGATGATATACAGCTTATGGACAGGTCACACATAAATAATTGCATTTCTAGACTGAGGTCTGTCATCACCTCAGTCTCCAAGGCAAACAATAATATAATCTGGTGATATAAACAGATAGCCCAGACCAGTCCTTAGCACATTGCTTAATTTCACTCCATTGGTTACACACAGAGCTGAAACAAAGCCTTACACTTACATTTCCAAAGCCTTATTGTTTCCAGGCTTTGGTAGGAAACAAATGCCTCAAACTAGCTTTTTCTTTCAGTTACAGTAGCAAAGATCACAAGTGACTTGTCCTCAGCATATCCTTAGCATTAAACTGCAGTGGATGTTTCCACCAATGACCTCAAGTTATTTGGGTTTTTTGGTGGTTTTGTCACAGCATGTGTGACCTACAGGTATCATCTGTAAGGATATGGTCTGGACAGTATTCTACTAAGCACAGTGATTTTCTCAGAGCTGGACTCTCACTTTGATAAGATACAGCAAAGCTGTCCCACAGTTAAAGAAAACAAACGTGAAGCAAACGAACAGCTTTGTTTTGACCTGACTACATATGTTACACCAGCCAAGATGAGGGAAGAGGGGTAACCCTATTAAAAAATCTTTTCTAGCCGCAGCTATTTCATTTGACTTGAGTATCGTTAGTAAAGTGAATTATCAGATTTATGCCATCTGGGTTTCTATTCTTATTCTTGAGTAAGGATTTTTACACATTGAGCCATCAGTTATATTCCAAAGGGGAAAGTGTTTTCATATAAACACTGCTCAAATATACACATTCTCAATCTGGACATGATTTTTGAACCTCTCAGGTATCTATGTATTTTACTTTTTATAAAAGCATCTACAAGTTCTACATGTTTACTTCAAAAGCCTCACTCCTCCTTAAACTAAAATCTTATCCTCCATAGTATTTGACAATTCACTCAGACTTCAAGATTCATCTGTTCTTTATATAACCTACATCTCAGTTTTTACCAGAGTACCAACCTAAGCCACAAAACAATATTCATTCCAAGCCAGTAAATGATCTCATTTCATACGCACATTCTCTATCTGCGTCCAAGTCCCTACAAGGCAAGTATACAATGTGATTTCCTGCAGAAGAAAACCTCTGAAATTAGTCAGGCTGACAAGAACTTCAGATTAGACTTGGCAAAAGGTTCACAAAGACTTAGCCGAATTGGCTGTTTCTGATTTCTAATAACACCTAAAATCATGTTTGAGCCACTCCGGTTTTACGGATCATAACCCCAATAAAGCAAACCCCTGTTTCTTTTCCAGACTGATTGCCTCCCACAGTACCACAAACCAGCAAGGCAACAACTGATCTGCAATAAACAAGTCCTTATTGAGGTGTTGTAAGTATTACATATAAAATGACACTGTTATATACTCAGCAATGTCACAAGATCCACACACCTCCTCGCCCCCACTGTAATCATAATTCTCCCAAAAATCACAAGTGAAAAACTTCACGCTCACAAAACATAACAATACTGTTTCAAAAATGATGATACTTCATGCAAACCAAAATATATTCTCCATGTGAAAGAAGAGATCAACCTAAGACATGACTTACCTATTTTGCAATTCTCTACAGGGAATAAACCTAAAGACCATGGAAGGACGCACACAGTAGACACATCAATATAAAGTTAGTATTTAAAAATGCATGGGAAAAATCCATATATAAGTGTATTCCACTGCAACTGTGGATAAACTAAACTGGAATTTTGATGAACATGCAAACAATTTAGTTACAGTTATTATGTTATGGATTTTAGCCTAATGGAGACAAGTTAGAAATACCTACAGCCCCACTGAAAACAAGCTGAACTCATAATTCACTGCATTTTGGTTTTATATCCATATTTATTAACTTATAATACAATAAGGATTTAATTAACAGAATGCTTTCATATCATCAAATAATTTCACTGGCCAAGTGCAAAGCATACCAAATCACTTTCTAAAAGACAGACAGAACGTGATTAGGAAGTTTTAGTTTGCAAAACTTCTATTACTGCATGTCACTTTTTTGGGGTGGGAAATTGACCCAATTATGAATTTGCAGATATTTACTCTTTTTACTTATTATTGCACTCTATTATTTTGTGCTCTTGTAATTTGTCTTCATTTCATTTAAAATTAAATGAAAGTGATCTAACTTGTACTGCCCAGGACAGGGAAGAAGAGAAATCATCAAATTCTGGAATCCTCGAATGCAGTGTTTCCATAGTTCGAGACTCTTGCAGGGATCTGAGACAGAGGATACATCAACTCCTACCAACTTAATTTCAGTAGGCTTACTTTATTTTCTTATGCTTTGGTTGCTTTTCCAAGTGAACACAAGAGGGCACAGCTCTTGTGCAATCTCAGACTGTATTTGTATTCAGCATATGCCAAATTCATATCACTTCTTCCTACATGCAAAGTGTCCCCCTGTGGAAAGCTCGCATGCCAAGATAAGGCGAAGCAGTAGACCAGAAATCTTATGTACATATAATTTCAGCTATTATATGAAAACTAAAATGCTGTAAGTGAAAGAACATAAGATTACCATGTGATGAAGGTAAATCAGGACCTCAAAAAGCAATGTGTAGCATGTACAAGTTAAAATACCCATTTCAGGAAATCTGACACTGATTCAGCTAACATCTGAAGATCGTGAATATGAAGCATCCTGGAAAAGGAAATACGGAATGACTCAGGAAAAGGATCAGCCTGATAACTGGAGGGGAACAAAATGAGAATATAGGGTCCTTCCCTGCATTAATCCTTTGCGGCCAAGCTTATCAGTCTATTTTTTAACACAGTGATTAAAAAAAAAGGCTGAGGTTGGAAGACTTACTAGTTTCTGTACTCCACAATAGTAAATCAGATTCAGTGCACATTCTGTAGTTTCTAGGATACATCACAAATCTGAAAACAGCTTTGGCTATAAGATTTAAAATCTTTTTTACATTGTTGATCTTAGCACACTGTTTTTCCCAAATGCTTTTGCTATAAAAATTTTAAAAAGCAGGAATTGGACTGGAAAGACACTCCTGTCATGACATTACTGCCAATGAGACATCAGAGAGCATCGTTCAATTCATGACAGGACTTAAACATGGCAATGCTCAGCATCAAGATGCTTGGCTGTAGGTGCTCAGACGTGTTTGAAACTCCACCTTCCTCCTAGGTGAGACTCTACCTCACATGCCCAAACCCCATCCTGCTCTTCAGATGCCTGTGCCATCTTGTTGGATATAGATGACTGGCTCACTTTTCTTTGAGAGTAAGTACAGTGAAAACAACACTCTCTATCTAACAGTAATCAGAGTGTCCAAAAACCAAGAAACCTGAGAGTACAACCTCCTCAGTGAAAAAAGTTCAACACTCCTTCCACCTTCCATGAAACTGCCCTAACCACTAGGCTGCAGGCAGTAGCACAGCGAAGGCATCTGCCACCTCTCCTACGACAGCACACCACTGAACACACACAGGTTCCGATCACCAGAAGCAAAAAAATAACATTTTCCTCCTCCTTTCTTAGTATTATTTATATCAGCAAGTGTACTATGTCTGTTTGTCCTCAGTATAAAGACATAACTGAAAAATAAAATAGTTCTCCAGCTAGGGTAAAAATGACGAAAAACAGTCCTAGTATGTCCGGAGTACAATAAGGGAGCAAGTTCAGGAAAAGAAAGCAGAATATAGAGAGAAAGGAATAATCACATCATCATGACAAAAGAATAGACTGCTTCTGATTATCAGCCATAGTGTATAATTTTAAGCAAAGTGATCTTCAAGATGAAAACCAATTTCCAAAAATTACAGCCCAACAAAATATCAGGCACATCTAA
Organism: Aquila chrysaetos chrysaetos; assembly: GCF_900496995.4. NCBI lineage: Eukaryota > Metazoa > Chordata > Aves > Accipitriformes > Accipitridae > Aquila > Aquila chrysaetos. The sequence continues at coordinate 21,504,823 of NC_044019.1, read as the reverse complement.
CTATTTGCTTTCACCTACTTCAGTAGTATGATATAAATTTGTCATAAAAGCAGAATTAATTTTTAATTCTTTTCAGAAGTAACCATTTCAAAAGTAGTAACAGCCTTTAAAAGAAAGCAAAGATCACGTCAGTCTACATTAGTTTCTGGCTCCATTCTCTGAAATGCTATATGTTATCGCACACATGTTTGTTTTTATCTGTCAGTGTGGTTTATTGTTAGGGAAGTGTAGTATCAGCTGTCTCTTCCCTGCCATCAAAGCTACTTTGTTAAAGTTAATAGTGTTTGACTTCCAGAGGATCTTTTACCAAGGTAACACAAAAAACTTCTGCTCGTCATTATTTTTCCAGCAGTAAAGGCAGCAAACGGATGCAGTATCCCCTTTACCTTAAAAAAAAAAAATCCATTGCATTAATCCATTGAAAGCATTTAAGAATTCTGTTTGTCATTTACTAAATTATTTTAGCTGTGAGCAACTAAAATGTTAACCACACACCATCAGATGGCAGACCACACTGAATTGATGAATATCTGCCTCGGTTTGCGGAAAACTACTGTACAAAGGTTCCTATGCACCTGTGTTAATCTGCACTGCCTTCTGTCTAACATTGCCTCTTAACGGTTGTAACCATTTGTGTTAACCAACATGAAACATTTAGCAAAGCCCTGCCTCCAGCCCAGATGAACACATTATAATAGTCTTAACTAAAGAACATTTAGAGAATATAACATTGATTTGATTAATAATTTCTGCTTGGTCTTAACTAATTATAAATTGAGAAGTGTTTGATAAGCTGTATAACTTTAAAAACTTCTTCTACACTTCCACAAACATATTCCTTTTTATGACACTGTCACTAGTTTTTAGTCTCTGCATTTATATCCCTCCTCAACTCTATTTTCTGCAAGATACTGTAACTCCATCTGATTTCAAGAATAAGGATCTTTTCAAATAACTGATGTTATTTTGGGGTAGGGGGTGTGCCAGGTAGGAGGGAACTGGCAATACATTTTATTATTTTTAATCAGAAATCACCAATTCTGTGCATATCTATTAGAACTGTGGGAACATAACCAAACATCATTAAAATTCATGCTGAAAAATATTTATATTTAAAAGCTGCTTACCTAAATAAAATGCTGCTGCTGCTTTAAATAAAAACCTGTTAATTTTCATAAATCCACTTAGGGACTGAGCATATGGGGTTTAGTATAATACACATGTATTCTATTAACAGTAAAAATGCAAGGACATGACATAATCATCAGGAACTTGTTCCTGTATAGCAGAAGTTATCTTAAAAATAACAAAACCCAGTAATCTTTAAAAAGATCAACACAGTTTCAGATATGTTAGAATGGTCTGGCATATTCACAAATGTTTGTTAATTCTAACAAATGTCTATCAGCTCAAATACAAGAGGACCCAAGTTCAAATCAATTTTACCCTTAAGTATGTGATATATGCTATAAAAATCTTGTGTATCTCAATAACCTGCAGTAAAAGAAAAATAAGAAGTATTTTATGCAGTATTAAGAAACATCCAATCTCCTGAAAGATATTACAATAAAATATTGTAAAAAGAGAGAGGATTCATCTAATACTTACAATAGTAAAATGAGTGTTTTGTAACAGATAGTTTTCCCATGTACACCCCCCTTTAAATACAGGGAGGAAATTTTTGTGAGCCATTTTTTACCTGAATAATCTCAGTACCATCCTTTCAACATATACCAGTGCATCAAGACTACTCGTGGTATCTAGGAATACATGAGGTCATTTAACTGCTAAATTGGCATTGCTGAGGAACAAGACACTAAGGGAGGTATGCACATCTTCCATTTTTAAAAATAGTGCTTTTTTTCAACATGCTTTTCATCTTAGTAAGTACATATGTGCGTGTGTATAAAACTATTTTGTCTATCAGAAAATCATGTCAACTGAAGTGTACAGAACGGAAGTCCAGCAAACAATGTTTCATTACATGGGATCTGAAGTATATTTACTTAATGATCCACTCCATGTGAAATTACTGAAGGCAACAAGGTTGAAAATAAACTATGTATATTGCATGAATCAACTATTAAGACTTCCCAAAAAAGCACAAAAAATACACCTCCAGACGACGCCTGGGAACATGACGGGGTGTGAACAAAGCCCTCGGTAGCTAGCACAAGGGGGAGCAGTTGGGCAGCGCTAACAAGGCTGGTGACCCGCCTTGGAAAGGTTCAAGACGCAGGTTTACAGAACCCGCTCGCAGGCTGCCGCAGCCTACTGCAGAGACAGCTGCTTTTCAGGAACTCCCTGACATGCCCTCAAACAAGCACCTACCAAAAACCGAAAGCTCACTTCACCAAGACCATCCTCTCCACCTGCCTACTCCAAAACACAGCTTTGGCAATTTCACCGTGCTGTCTGATGCAATGTTTGCAGCTGTTCTCTAAAGAGCAAAAAGAGTCATTACAGCTGCGGTCCGGTTTCTGTTTTTCCTCAGTTGCAATATCCAAATGCTTGTGGGGAGGAGAGAACTTCTATACAATTATTTAATTTTGGTAATACAGCAATACTGCAAATCAAGTGAATTACAAGACACCAGAGAGTATCATGTAAGTCTCTATGTGCTCCTGCATTTCAAATGTTATAAGAAAATACTAAATGTCAGCTTTTCCTCCATCCTGAGGGAACTAGTAAGTTGCAGTGCACATTGAAATATACTGAAAGGAATTTGTAAGTCATTGGCCCGTATGAACTTTGCTGTTTTACTGACAAAAGTGATCCTTCTGCAGAAATCTGGAAGGAGATCCTCAACCCAAGTTCGTTGTCACAGTTTACTGTAATGTTCTTCCAGATTAATACAGCTGTAGCGCTTCCTGTGTTTGCTGTCTGGAAACCACCTTCTCCGATACCCAGGACTGTACGCTCTTTAAGGACTCAGAATCCTTTTAGTTTCATATTTGCGAAACACAAAGTTAAACACAACAACCTTCTGTCTGTGACTAGCAATCTTTGCTGCTACAGCTAACCACTATTTCAAACAAAAGCTTAAAAAAACCAAAAAGGCTTTAAAAAAAAAGCTTTATCATAATAAAAGATGTAACCTTTCACACTGAAGTGCCAAATGAAAACTGATTTAAAAAAAAAAAATCACCAAGCAAATAGATTAGAAGCAGTGAAGCAGAGTAAAACGAAGAGTTCACTTCTAATCCAGAGCTTCAATCAATAACTGCTTTCTATGTAACAGATATATTTCATAAATGAATTTATACTATTATCATATCTAAGTCTTCATAATAACTCTGAGAATGAAAACTGTAAAAAACCAGGCAGAAAAATCCTCCATCCAGCAATTACTCTTACTAGTACTTATTCCACTTTCCAGATAACTTTATAAAATAAATTCATGTGTGCAAAACCCCACCCAAATTCCACAGAAGCCTGTGAGAGCTTCACTGATTTCATAGTGTTCACTACACCACAGACCACAATCCATCCATATTGCATTTTGAAAGCCACTAAAACACTAAAGCTTCATACTCAAGTAGGGTACCATAAATAATTTTTAAAAAAACCCACCTTTTTAAGTCTTACTATCAGTTTGATATAAGCTTTTTCATAAATTGAAAGGGTCACCACCCCAGTCAAACTTTAAAACAATTACTCTGCAACACCTGCAAGCACCTTTTATCTCCACAGAATTCCTGAAGTTAAATTTCACCAGGTGAGAAGACCACGATCATCATTAAAAGAAATGCAACAAAATCCCTTCAGTGAAGCAGAATCTGAACGGCAAGTCCAATAAATCAGCTGGTTAGTTTAATTATAAAGAGCATATTTATAGTGGAATCACTCCAAAAACATTACAGATAGGCCAGTTAGTTACAGTCTTCCCTCAGAGTAAAGCGAACGTAAGCTGTATTCTTACTTCTGTAGGTTACATGAAGATTTTCATCTGGAAGAAAAACTTTTCTCATTTAAATCCATGTTGTTCTTTTTCTTTTTTACTTACTGCACACTGTTGTTACCCGAAGGAAAGATTTAAGGGTTTTTAACCAAAGTATCTGTTGGAAGTTCCAAGTAAAGCCTTGACAGGGCCCAGCTTGCCAAGAACTGCGCTTTCTACCAGCAAGCAAGGAAATCTATCCAGCTTTTTTTTTTTTATAGAAAAAAGACATTTCCTTTGGAATTTATTTTCTCTTCTAACGATTCTGTCTGCTCACTGCCCAACACAAACACACACCTTTCCCCAAGGACAGGGAAAAGCTCTGAACCACCCCGGGGCCTGCGGTGGCGGCAAGGCGGCCCAGCCCGGGCAGGGGGCCGGGCAGCCATTTCCCGCCTCAGGACACAGCCCCAGGCAAGGGGCCTAGGCCAGACGGGCGCTCCCGGGCTGTGGCTGTGCCTCCGCCAGCCACACTGCTTCCCGCGTCGCCCACAGGTTGTTTCTCGACGTTTTTGTGAGGAAGACCCAATGTTTTGTTCAGAAATACCATCGCCTCCCATGGGTATGGACCTGGTGCCTGACGCAGGAGGGGGAGCACAGGCACTGCTGCCAGAGAGGGCTGAGAAATGGTTGGGGGTAGAGAAAAGGTCTTAACCTTTGAGTGTGTGCTTTAAGAAAAGGGGCAGTCTTTTTAGGCCTTGCATTTCACCTCCCTACATCAGGAAAATGTTATAAACTGAAGGACGGCCCTTTTATTTTAAAGGATAATTTGTTCTAAATACATGCCTCCTCAGAGGCAGTATGACAGACTGATAGATAAATAAAATAAGTGTGTTCCAAACCATTCACAATATGTTTTTATTACAGAGTACACCGTATGTTATACTGCAACACTGACCACTTGATGAATCCAGTTCATACAATGGTGCTGACATCCCTGATGTGCCTATGAAGAAAAAAGACACCTGACACATCTAGTCTAGATGGTAAGAAGGTAGATAGTCTCCATGCTGTCACCTGATCCAAGACTAGTTTAGCCAACTCCACGAAGCAGATCCGTAGTACATGGTTATCTGGGGTTTTCTTCTCTATAAACTATGTTGTATCACGGTGAAGGATTTGTACAATCTAATGAGAAAGCAGCGAGTGTATCAGAGCAAGCCCGGCTTTCATGGAAGTATTAGCCCTGGGCAGGTTATCAAAAGGGCCTCTGGAGTGTAGTCATAAAAAGAGGGATGAATTTCAAAGGTAACTCAATACAACAAATAGCTGAGCAGAAACAACTTCATGTAACTGCCAAGCAGAATATGGCTGACGCTCAAAAATTCAAAAAAAGCAGAAACATGATAAGAATAGAAAGGATGTTCATTTTCAAGCAGAAGATAAGATATGGATTAAAGTTCATTCTCAGAATAGTGCAGAGAAAGATTTTACAGCTACGCTAACCCCAAACCAGAAGATTCCTTACCGAGTTATTTAAGTAATAGGGTAAACTGAACCACAGTGCTTACTGTACACAATGTGTGCTGCTGTGGGATGTAAATCCTGGCACACTTACACTGCTTGGGATTCTGGCAGCCTTTATTCTGGAGTTGTGGTAGAATTAAATTTTTATAATCTTTACATGTCTCTCTCTGATTTTATCTACATGGACATTAAATTTGTTCATTCCTTTATGCTCTTTACCTCAGTCATTCAGTTTTTAGCTCTCCCTCAAGAAAAGGAAATAACCACAAAAAGGGTGGTAACTGTGTAACCTCTTACATACAAATGATGATAACTTTCCTTCCTTTTTTCATTACATACATATAATTTCTACCCATGTACATCTTGGCCTAATGATGATCATTAGTTAATACGTTGGAGAAGGAAAGCTTGGGAAGGGAGAGGTGCTGGACAACAGGGGTCAGCTCAAGGAAAGGATTCCTCGCTTTCTGATCAGCATGGCACACCCTGCAAAATTAACTGGAGAAGCAGCAAATGAGTGGATTGACAAGGCTTGTATCACCGGCAAAACAAGGCAGGGAAAAAAGACTGGGGACAATATTAGTTAGGAAAGGACAGGCAAAGCTGTACATGGTTTTTAAGCTAAGGAAAGAAAGTTGAAGTAGAACAAAAATCTACTAGAGTAATTTGTGAAACTATATTAAGTTTCTTATAGACGTGGCAATGGAGCGCTCTGCAAGTATACATTTAGCCTTCAAAAGTGATCTAGGACACTCCTAAAGTGTATAGTGTGAGTATATTGAGTCCATTATTCAAAACAAGAATGAATATGAATGATCTTTGCTGTTAGGAAGCTCATTGCAAGTTCACATACTGAGTCTCAGTTTCACCACCGTTTTAGCTTCCTTCATGTCCTTGGGCAAATCCTGGCAGGTCTCTTCCTTTTTCTGTAATACAAATCTGTTGGTAATATTTCCCTTTGCCCATTCTTTGTCCAAGCAGACAATAAACTCTTCTGAACAAGGACAGCCTCTTGCATAAAAGTGCTACAGTAATAAAAATAATGATTTCTGAGTTTTTTCAGACTATATATTCTTGGTTTACTAAGGAGAAATATCCAGGTTTGAAAGACTTGATGACGTTTTCTGAAATGTTATTATCTATGGGGATACACCAGAATTCACCAAAGTTCATTAGTCACCTTTTCAGGCTATGAAGAAGTATTTGATTAGTTATATGTGGAAAGGAAAACCAGACTTCCAGTGTCCCTCTTGTCCTACTGTTCCTTTCATATTTTTCTCCCACTCTCAGCTTCACTTCTTTTTCCATGTTGCCTCTTATAGTTTGAATAACTTCCCATCTGCCACATGCCAAATCTCCTTTAGATCCTTCCTTAAAACTTACTTCCTTCACATAGCCTACTTATGCTGATATTTTCAGCAAGACATCTCCATTCATTCCCCATCTGAACTATTGTCCCATAAATCATATTTGTCTTGCTTAGATTGTCAGCGCTAAACATAAAGCATGTCCCGGACATTCTAGCAGTCATTCCTAGTCTGCTGCCACATGAATGATAGCAGGGTCTTGTATCAATTTCTGTACATTTCCCAGCAGGACAGAGGAGAAAAAATAATTCAAAGAACTTCACAACAGCCCTCAAGGCTTGTCTGTATTACACAGCTGGGAACAAACATTTCTTCCTCCTGTGAACTACAACTCACGACATTATTAGTTAACCAAAGGTTAAATGTAAGTAACAAATGTTTGTTCCTATTACACACGACAGTTCCTTACACATATACAAACATCTCAGTAGATATTTAAATGTGCCTTTCTTCTTGGTTCTGGAAGTGAATGACACAGTAACTGAACCGGAATAGAAAGAATAATTATTAGTCCTTAACAGTCAATAACAAATACAAATTGCTTAAAATTTGATGAGAAAGATCTGTGAACAGTTTTGAAAATTAATTTTGTCAGGTCATATTTAGTCAACAGCTCTCTATTTCAATTGTGAAGATTAATGTTTTTTCCATTAAACTAATGCCAAAACTTTGACTCACTGGAAATAAAACATTAGTTTAAAGAGCTACTCATTATCATTTGTTTTACAGTAAAAAATAAATTTCATGAATTAAGATATAAACCATTTTGTCACATAACAGTATGTTGGAGAAGACATGGAAGGTGACCTGTGTACAAATAGTTCATCCATCGTTGCCAAGTTCCCAACTACTGTAACACTTGCACAGTTTACACGGAAAGAGAGAATTTTCGCTCGCTCACACTGTTGACTTAGGTTAGCTATCCTCTGTAAAATAGAAATTATAATGCATACCTTATGGGAGTATGGTGATGACTGACTGTCATTTTCATTATCCACAGTGTGCAGAATCCTCCCCTGTACGTTAACACCCACTGGCCTAATATCAGCACTGGCCTGGATGCACACTCAGTGGGATCTTCTGGGACACGACACCTTTACGCATGTGAGTAGAGATTTCTCATATGCACAGGAGTTTTCAGAAAAAATCCTGGCATAGGGTAAAGAGGTTGTACAGGTTGTAACTACAACTACAAAGTAATGAGCGTTTCTTGGAAGTACCTCTACACCTTCAGCATGTATTGCTGCTTATGTGCAAGAACCAACAATAGATCTCAAGGTCACCTTCTTGCCTGCAAAGACTTTATTCCCACAAGAAAGCAGCAAAACTTGGGAGGTTCCAAGCACTTCTGGGAAATGATGAATGGAAATGGACAGTGTCCAGCATCTTGCAGGATAAATTCATGTTTGTTTGAAATCAAACTAAAAACTTTAGCATTGAAAATCTATATTAAATATCTAAATGAGACAAGAAAAAGAAAAGATAGGAATGATTTTTTTTTAATATATAATGATATTAACTGTCAGTGCTGGAGTATCAAAAAATCATACTAGGAATTCTTGCAAATTTTGCAAATTCTTAACTTCAAATTCTCCTGTATTTCCCAAAAAATGCCATGGACGGCAGTTGTTATTCTGTCATACATTCAGTAGGATGTATCTCATTTTATACTGCATTAAGGTTTTATTCTCTTTTTTTTGCTTTGTGATACACTGTTTTTGTCAGTTTTACTCTCAGACCAGATTATTTTTTCAGATGTTTTTTCTCTACAAAATATTTACACTCATTCTTAACCTACTGAGATCTGGAACTGGTATTCTTGGCTTTAGGGATACTCTAAAATGACAAAGCTGGGAAAGCACTAGCAGATAGTGCCTTTGCAAGTGAGGACAGATGTTTTGCAAAGGCTGAGAAGCTAAGGAATCTGCAGAATTCCTAAACCCCAGTGGGTTTAATGCTCCTTGCCGTCTCTAAAATACCGATGCTTTGATGTGTGTCCCATTTCCTGGATTCACTAGCACTGTGAATTTGAGGCTCTTTGCAGAACATTTAAATTTTCACTTCTGAATATACATCCTAAATATCTAGAAATACTGAATTTTCTGAAGAAACTGCCAGTGAAAACGTTAAAGTAAAGGTAATTCAGAGCACATGTAAATAATCTGAAATGTATTTCCTCTGTAAAAGGTGATTTCTCCAAAGTTCCTAATGCTTGCTGGTCATGATTTTGGTTGTACAATATGAAATACTTTGAAAAGGTTGTGATTTTTCAGAGGACTGATGAGTCTTTTCAGAAAACAATACATCTTCTTTTTCCCACTTGCCTACTTAAAAATGGAAGCATTCAAAGTTTCTAGTTACCATCGATAAGTTGGGCATACATAAAACCACTGTGGATTCTTATGCTGACTGCCTCTTGTTCCATGTCCGGAAGTCCTCAGTTTGCAAATAGGAACCTCATCTTTCTCTTCTGCCAGCTTTCCAAGCTAGTTTGGATCTTAATATTTACAAGAAAGACTTTTCATGCTTTTCACATTATCGCAGATGATAATTGTTCAGGTACATCTGTGAGAGCTTACCACCTTCATTTCAACCTCTCTGGTTCTAATTCAGGAATGCACTTCAGCAAATCCATCATTTCTAAGCAGTGTGTAGACTACAGACATATTCAACAGTTTTCTGAACGGGAATGTTTTCTTATAGATCATACAGCTGGAACATACTAAATACTTATTGTCATGCAGCACAAGAAAGAATTACATCCAACCTTCCCAAGGTTAACTGTTCCAGGAATAAAAAAATTAAAAAAAAAAAAAAAAACCCACATAACATAAACAAAGGAAATACATTGTTTAGAAATAAAGTTGCTAGATGCAACTGAAGGAACAGGTTCCTGGAACAAGCAATTTTACATTGCCATTTTTGAAAATCAGACTGAACTTGAACAGTTGAGTAAAACACAGTAGTTAACTGAATGCAGACATTGCAAAACTGGGAGTTAAGAATTAATTTTAAAGAGACTGCCTCAAGGAGACAGTAAGATTTTGTTAAATTACCTTTGATGTTCTACTAGCCTGAGCGGTAGTGAGGGACACTGTTATTGGGAAACCAGCACTGCTGGACACAGCACAGAGTTAAATCCCATCTGTGCTGTGTGTGAGGGAAAGATCTAGTGCCTGGCCCATAGACAGGATGGTTACGATCAAGGAAAATACTGTTTACATTTCAGAAGCCTGCATATTTTTACAAAAATAACCATCATCATCATCTGATGCCAGCTCCACAGCATATGCAGTGATTGACCTGATTACAGCAAAGTTTTTTAGGATCCATCCTTCCATCCCTTTAAAGAGTGCCAATAGTCGGACTTCAGGAAAGTCAAAGTATTGTGTGTCCAAGAGATATGGTGCTGAGCATGTTGTTCATTTCTCGATTCAATAAAATCTCTTTTGTTGAAGCTACTCAACATTACCACAGGATTTCCAGTCTACTAGCAAAGTTCAGAGCTGTTATCGTAGCAGTCTGTTCTGGCTTGCTTCATGACATAGAAAATATTTCTTGTAACTGATTAGCAATAGATTGTTTTTATAACGGTGTGTTTCTGTACACATGCCCTCCTCCAATATCCCTTCCCTATTCCCAGGACAGAGACACCAACTCAGTAGTCACAGACTACTATATTACATCAGAGAGCCTCATTAAATCACTGTAGACACAATTATCTTTTGTATCCATCAAACCATGAAAGGTTACCTGAGTTACTAAAAAATTCCAGGCGTGTCTTCCTAATAAACAACAGTATAGTGATTAATTGCTGAAAGAATCTCGTGCTTTAGGAGTACCTTTTATTTGGAAAGTTTAACATACTCATTCACCAGACAACTGAACTCTCCACTTCTCACTTTCTCAGGTCACCTGCAAGTACTAAAGATTTATGTGAGCAAGAAATATTGTTACTTTTTAACATGGTGATGTTTTTTTAAGCAACATATTTCAGATAGAGATTTAGCCCCATGATGCATACAAAGAAAGAGACTTTGCCTTGAGAGGATTTGGTATGAACTGGGTCACAAAGGCAATTAAAAGTCGTAAACCAGATGTATTATGTCTGTTCTATCCTTTTCGTTTGTGTCAACGGGTGAAATCGTAGCATGGTACGCCCTGGTTCATTTTGTCATTCTAAAGCTAGAAATGATGTAAACAACAAAGCTGCTCTCTTATTTTTTTAGTATTCTGAAAGATAGTCATTTTATTCCACTTAAATCAATGATAGATTTGAAGCTGAAAATGCATGTGTATTTTTAAAGAGTCTGATTCTATAAAGTGCATTCTGTAGTCTGGATTTGCTTTAATTGTGATTAATTTGTTTTCTTCTATATACCATAGTATCTGTACATAGGATGAAACATACGTAAATAAATCACACCATTAACACTGTGTTTTCATTCACCTGTGGAATCCTTCATAAGAATTACTGGTTCATTTAAAGTACACACTTTAACTTTTACGCCACTGAGCTGGGCTCCCAGTATGCTTTCTGCTTCCACAGAAGATCAGTTTAAACACAGTAAAATAAGTAAATCATGTATGTGGTTGCTCAGTACAGAGTTACTCAAGTTAATTATATTTCTGTTGTTTTTGGCTAATAACTAATGCTACGATGTTTACTTTAATAAGCTGAAGTAAGCTCTGAGCCTCTTTAAAATCACACTCTGTAGAGTGCAAAAACTGTAAACACTGCAGAATGAGGATTCCACTCAAAAATAGATTCATTACTTATTTGCCAAACTTCCTGCAAATGGGGGAGGATTTGCTCGTCTCAGTGAGGTATCTTTACAGGTAACTGCTGGGAAAACTGTTGCAATAACGTGGTGGCAGTGAGCAGCTGGTGCTGTGGGATCATTCCTAAATAAATGCCATCTTTGAGACCCCACCCATTGGGGGACAGTAAAAGTCTCTTTGGCCTCTTTGCTACCTAATAGAGTGGAAATCAGTACCCAGTAAGTTCCTATATTCCCCATGACACCAGTCCCTGAGGCAGAACTGATCAAAATGGGTAGAGATTTCCATGACTGCACCTCAAAAAGTTAACCTTCATTAACCACCTGGTTCTTTCTTCAACTTGCATTGTTGGGTCATATTTGTGCTCTCATGTTCACCTGTGGGACTTTCAGACTCATGCCTGATAGAGTTATCTGCATTTTGTGGGGGCAAAAAATGCCATATGTCGTCCCTAAATAGCTTACTTTCCACAGCCAGACAGAAATGTGCCTGTAATTTGCTTTATGCTGCTAATACTTTTTGTGAGAGGAAATTGTTGGGGCACTGGAAGTTATTTATTTTCCACTATATTTTACTAGGTTCTTTCCTGTTTTTCTTCCTTTTCCTTTGCTCTGTCTAATTTGGCAGATTGATTTGCTTCTTGCACTTTCCTTCCTATTAGTTTGTTCTCCCAGTCCTACTCACCATTTACTTGTCCAAATCTTCTGGACATCAGCTGAATCTTAGAAAGTAGAGCTGGCCAAGGATTTCAACATTTAAAATGTGGATAAAGCTTTTCAGCTAGTTTAAAGCTTCAGAGTTGCCATTAGAGTAACGTCCAAATCTAGAAAACAGTCATTTCCTCCATGATTTTTTTTTGTGTATTTATTTTCCCTTTTATTTATTTTCCCAAAACTTTTGCTAGCCCCTGTTTTATCTTCTTCCTGTTCTCACTAAAGTCAGAGTTACACTGGCCCAATTCTTCTACTTTCTACATTAGCATGTTCCACGTATTAGTCTGTTTGCAAAGACCCAGGCACCTCAGTAGTTTTTCGACATTTAGACTGGGACTGGTAGAGGGCAAAAGAACTGGGAAATAACAAAACATTCCTGGTACCACCTGATGAGTGTTGGGCAAAACGGAACATTTGCTTGAGGTTACATAAGCTTACCTGGCCTAAGACCTTTGTTGTTGAACACTTTCACCTTCCTTCTCTGTTAAACTCAGTATAACTATATTAAAAACTTTTACTTACAGGTGAGTACAATATTCAGCTTTGGCCTCCAGAGCTCCATGTCTGTTCTGTACTGCGTATTTTATTGTTGTGTTAGGAAGCTAAAATTGCTCATTGCACGATAAAAATTAACCATATTTCTCTGAAGGTGAATTTTCCAATCTACCAGTTCACGAATTTCTAGTGAAATGCTCTATGCTTCAGGAAACGAGTCCCTCTAAAGTTATGTGCCCCTCTAGACTGAGATAAATTGAACAACATTAGATGCATCTATACCTTGGGAAAAGGGATCATTAAGTTCAACTCACAGAGAAACAGCCCCAAGGGATCTTGGGCTTATTCAGGCTAGCCAAAGGCCATAGCCAGCACAGCAAAAATTCCAAAATTTGACATATTTAAGCTATTAATTTGAATTGCCAAATAGTCTTTAGACATATTGTTACAGAGCCCTGAAGTAGAATTGCTCAGAGGTTAATTTTACTCATCAGCTGCATCAACACATGTTCAAGGAAGGCAGGAATGTTGTGTTATTCTTGCAGCATTTTATGATTTCTCTCTTCAGAAAAAACAAATGGATTTGTATTTGTTTTTAACAAAGGCATTACTTTTGTCATAACTCTTCAAAATAAACAAAACTATTACAGCACACTATTGATTCACTTCAGCAGCACATAAAACAATGAAGAAAAGAGACTTACCAAAATGTTATCGTCACAAAACCGAAATGAGGAAAACTCATTTATTTTAATTACATACTTTGTAGCAACTGTGCACAAGCCATCAAAACTGGACAGGGAAACTCCTAACATGGCTTTCCTAATCAGTTTCTAAAATGTTATCTAGGTTCCAGCATTTGTTAACTAAGCACAAATTTCATAGCATTGAGGGGAAGCAATACACTCAAAAGAGATTACAGAGACAAGAATATGCTGATACTAAAGGCAGTGAAAAAATATTTTTTATGCCAAGAAAGAAAAAACTTGGGGTATGACCTGGAAATTTGAACACTTGAAGAACAAGGGTTCAGCATTTTTTATTTTTCATTTTTGGCACACTCCGTTCACTCCAATTTACTGCTCATGCTTTTGGACACAGATTCAACTGTCTCCTGTATCCAAGGATAATGACCTACCACTCCAGTGATTTAGTAAACCTCAACTCTGTGCAGCCACTCAATCAGTGATGGGCTAATCCCTTAATGGCCATTTGTGTCTTTCCAATGCACCCTAAAGAGTTCTGCAACACTCCGATTCTGCTGCACAGAATTATGTGCACTTCTTCCACCCTTGTTATCTTATCAGGTAGCTAATTCCCACAAATGATCATGCAGTTTCAAGTTTAAGATGAAATTGCAATTGAATCATAAATTTGTCACTCTCCAGACAGCTGCTAAGTCAGTAAGATCTTGATCAAGTGGGGATTAGTCACTGGATTGAACAATTAAGACCTGTGAGTGCATCTGGCCCTCTGTCAGAGACATGTTTATTGATAAAAAAAAAAGTTTATGTAGAGGTTTAAAATGTTATTAATTCTTAAGTGGGGCATAATCCTTTATCTAGTATATTGTGACACATAGCTAACTATCCCACTAACATCTTGTTCTGCTCAATTGACTATTTAAACAGAATTAATCTTTTGAAATAATGATGACTGTGAGTCTTTATAAATTACCAGAGCAGAGTGCAGTGAGAGATGTCATTTACAAAAATTGTTTGCTTCCATGGCTTTTTTTTTTAATCTGTAAAGGGAAACAGCCTTTCAGATCATCACCTAGTTATGTTTTTATTAAAATGTTCATATACATTAAGCAATATATTTCCTACACAAGAAAAATACATTTCCTGCAGAGAACTGACATATATGCACATCTCTGAGCCCTATTTTGAAAAAAAAGTAAGGCACAATGGCATACTGGAATGCTATTTTGCACTGCTCGTTACATAATGGAAACAAATAAAGGAGATAAGCACTTCCCTCAAGTTAGTGACCCCTATCCAAAGTTTTCTTTAGTAGAGATTTTTCCCACTGTATCACGTATCCATGTTTTACCACGATCTATTTTTGTTAGTTTATGGTAGGAAACAGTGGATCTCTGAAATGTGAAATGTTACTGTTCCATGGCGTAAATTTTATACTTTTCATATTTTGAACATTGAGATAGTTTCTCAATTACTGGTATAGATGGTACCGCTATAGTTCTTCAGTTACAGAGTTTTCACTGTGTTGACAACCAGCTGTGAAGAACTCAACACAAACTAAAAGCCTCATTTCAGGCACGCTACTAAGAGCACCAATTTTTGTTCATCTTTCTTCTGAGACTTCAACTAGTAAATTAAAACTAAATGATTTAAGGTATAATTCACTTATGATACCATGAGCATGTGCAGTCTTGTTATCAATAGATTCAGTGCCCGCCAGCTCTGTAGTAGGTGATCATTTGACCAAGCTCTTCCAGTGCCACCAGTATCAGTTTTTCTGATTTATCTGGTGTAATGAAAAAAAAACCCAGCATTTCTGTATTTGTAGATAAAAATGTGGTTTGCTTGCTTGATGCAAATCTCCATGTTGTACTTGCTTGTTACAAAAAAGATTCACTGGAATTACACCAGACAAAGGAGAAAACTAAACTTGCATTTTCTGCAGCCCAAATGCTCTCATTCCGTAGTGCTGAACACAAAACTTTTTTAAGCAGATCTGTACCCTTCAGTCCCTTTGCTTTTCTCACAAGATACTGAAACAAAACATTCAGTTTGGGGTTTGAGAGAAACATGTTGTTCAACTTAACAGTTTTCAGGATTTTATTTCCACAAGAAAGACCCAAAAGATTAAACGTAAGTTTGGCCCAATGAAATTAAAATTTGGGACAGATACCTAAGTTTGGCTGCCCATCTGAAAAATCAATTCATATCCTTAATTAACTTGGCAATGTGCTTTATACTGCAGTGTTTCAGAGTTCAAAGCCACATCAATATAATAACAATGCGTTAACTCCACACAAGAAACTAAGATGAATTAATGTTATAGAGGAAATTAGTATCTCCTTATAGTAACACAGCAGTGATATTTTTCCTTGCACAGTTACACTGTGCAGCAGCGCCAAATGCAATATCATATGCAATAAACAATCATCATAATGTTTAGCTATGTTAAGTGTTCACAGAGCTCAGCTGGAAATAAAGGTATATATAATTTTGGCAGGGCATAATTACATTCTGTACCTTTAAAACACTCTTTATCCACCACTTGTTACCGACTCTGTGACTGGTGCAGACTCTAAGTAAAGTGTAGAAATGAAACCAAGTATGGTTGAAAAAGTTCTCAAGGAACAGTTTAGTCAGGCAGGTACTTTTACCTGCAGTATAAATATTGGCTGGATTTAGCACTGGGATATGGTGGAAAACTTCAAGTCTAAATTAACTGTCTTCTGGTTTTTGAGCAGAAGAGCTCAAGAGAGTCCCAGCCATTTCACAGACATCACGTATCTGCAGCCCATCTCACACAAGGAGGTCTCAAACTCTGATTTCAATGGCTTACTCATGCAAGCCAAAATTACACCCTCAGAGATACTGTTTGCAGAATCCCTGAAGTGCTTAATTCACAGGCAACAGCACACAGGAGGGGAAGTTTTAGTCGCTGTTTAGTCAAAGGTAACAACTGCCATGGGCACCGGTTTGCAGAGGTGGCCGAGTCCCTCGGGACTGCTCCTCCTTTGGGCTTTGCTCAGTGCAGCATTAGCACTGATGGCTGGTTAGCTGGGGGTCTGCGGCTGGGCCACGTACACCTGCTGAAGCTGGAATGTTTAAAATTGTATTCACTATGGCAAATTCTCCCTCAGTATCACACCCTATGTTCTTTGTCAAATCACAGCTGAAGGGCCTCTTGCTCAAGGAACGCAGCCCAAATTCTTCTGACAACCAGGTTGGATGAGGGTGATTCACTTCATGAATCAGACAGAACATGCCCTACACTACCCATTGCTTTTCCATGCTGCTCAGAAGCATAATTTTGTAAATACTTTAAAATCCTACTCTCATGGGTCACAGTCATTTCATTTTGCCCTTGCCTGTGGCTGATTAATGCAAATTAAATTTCATGCCAGTCAGCTCAAGCAATCTGCACAGTGTACAGGAATCAAGAGTTTCCACTAGAAGGCAAAGTTGTTTTCACCAGTTACTAGTGTTTTCAGAAAAGGTCAGAATTCTAAATGCACTGATATAAAAGAGAAGAATTAAAAAATTCAATCACAATAATCTTTGATTTAAAAGTACAACTGAAAAATCCAGCTGGGTTACTTAAGATTTTTTTTCTGAGTTTGGTATATGCCTGAATAAAAACATTTAAAATGTAAAACAACAACCCTGCCTTTAAAGATGGATCTCTGCAAAAAGAGCCAGGAATGTACTAAGCCATTTCCAGCAAGTGGCCAAGTTAAACAACACACAATGACAAAATTTCCCCTGACTAAAAACAATGTTATACATTTCATGACTATTCACTACATTGCTCCTAAAGTGAGTTCATATTTTGGGCCAGTATTTCAACTGGGTCTCAAGATTAGCTCACCCCCATCTTCTAACACTAAATACTTATTCCAGGCAGAGAGGGAAAGTTAAGAAAAACAAAACCAACCAACCAAAGACCAGAAAACCTGTCCTAGGTTTCTCTGTCACCCAAAATTTTATTCCACTTAAATAATACACGAATCTTACTGTGTTAAATGCAGAATCATGTATCAGAGGTACTGGAATCCAGCCGAACTACATGATATATAGAATATAATCTCCATACATAGACCCTCCTGTAGTCTTGCTATCAAGGTGACAGAACATCCTCTAACTGTATACTCATGAGGAATAACTAGGATACTAAATTTGGAATCATCAGTGGGTTTTGAACCTAATCCAGCAATTTCTGGTCAGGTAGAATTCATACTTGTATTAACTTCAGGAATATGGGGCTTTTCTAAGTAAGAGTCTAAGATTGCAGATTCAGCAGAGGCTCATACTATTAGTAGTGCATTACATTATATTACATTTATTAACAAGGGAGATTACTGTTTTAACTGGCTGGTCTCAAAATTCATAGTTAATTGTGAAATTCAGTCTTTAGTATTTTTTGGTTCCCTATAGTACCCAGTTCCAATAAATACTCTGGTGCCATTAGAAATTACATTGCATATGTCTCTATTAAACAAAACGTTTCAAGATGTAAATCCTTAAAAAGAACAGTATATGTTTTGCTGAGGCCAACACCCAAGAATTGGTTTGGGTCAATCCAATTTTTTATACGATTTTGCATATCTAGCCTGTACAAAACTTTCTGTAATCTAATTACATGAAACAAAATAGCACATCAAAGGAAAAAAGGTGAACTCTAGAGGCTCTTCACTAAGAAAAATTCACTTTCTTTTTTTCTTTGATGTTCTTTAATGAAGAATTTTAGCCCTCTCTGAAATGCTCAAGAAAATATCTGTTCACTAGGCAAATGTCACCTATCTATCTATGAGGTTTTAAATGTTGTGCCTCTAAAGCAAGTATCGCTGAATAGCCAAATAACATTACCAAGGCATCAGCTGCTTCATGTTTGTCATTGTGGATATGGAACATTCTCCTGTTAGCTGACTGTCTTTAATTTAGCCCAAGCTCATAATAAAATGTTTGGTGGGATGATCAGTGACTGATGTGAGGGGAGCCTGGGGACTTCGGTCCCGCTTCTAGCGGCTGCACTCTCCATATGTGCAGCCATGAAGCATGAAAGCCAAAGACTGGGAGGGCAGGAAGAGCAACCTGTTACCTCCCCACAGAGTGCAACTCCAGGACTCTCCAGTTTGGATCTGCAGTATAGTGGTAAAGGCCTGAAGTGAAAAATACACGGCTACTGCCTAGTATCTCTGTGTTGTGCAGCTAAAAGCAAGGCTCCATCACTTGGGGCAGGAATATTTCCCCATCAGTGCAGTCATTCCTTTTTTGCCTTTAATAGTTAGTGATTTGTTAAGGAGACAATGGAAACATCTTCAGTGCTTGATTCAGCTTTAGAAAAAAAGGGAGATTCTGAAAGACTTAACTATTAGACCCGTGTGTGGTAGACGAGAACTAAAGGGTTAAAAAAACTAATTGTGGGCAGCCATCAAGCAGGTGAGAGTAGCAAACAGACTGGACACAAACAGGTGATAAAAGGCGATCAGAGAGATGACAAAATTAAGAAAAAAAAGAACACTGTTATAAAGATTTATAGATCAGCTAAAGCAGAGCAAAATAAATGATAACAAACACTGATAAAAAAGAAATGGGGCATCAGCCATATAAACACGCAGGAAACTTCAATGCTTCTGTATAGTACTATGACACTGCTTTGTTTACACCAGCATTGACCTTTTGCTCCCAAAGAAGTTTATTAACCATCTTGGTCTTTCTTTGTGTTGCTTTACTCATCAGGAGAAAGTTGTACAGGGTTGATTCTGATGAATGGCTTTTTCAGAAAGTCAAGTTATCCTTGACTAGATGCAGATGGCCTAGTAAAAAATGAATGCTGCCAGCAGACATTGTCTTTATCAGTAGTAAAAGTTCAGCAGGGACTAGACTTCCTCATCTCTGGCCAGAGAAACCCAGCCTTCTGTTTCAGCACCATATCACATATTGTCCTAATGAATTCTTGTAACACACTGCAGCCCAGATAAATATGCTTATATTAATGTTTTTTGGCAGTCTGGGGCATGGTACAGAATTGACACAAGTGTTTGGATTCTGCCTGCAGCAGACACTAGGAATTTACACAGCTAAGAAATACTAGACTGTTGTTAGGTTGTTTGTCCTGTGTGATGACCTTCAGTATTGCAAACTGCAGCTCATCCTCTCCAGACTGGCTTCACAAAGGGGAAGCCTGTAGCAAGCCACGCTGAAGTCCTGCAGCTCGGAGCAGGGTGAGGAAGCAGCTCAGTCACTCATCCATTCCCCAACAGTACCAAAACTAATCTGAGATTTGTATTTCAGACAGTCCAGTGGACCTTCACGAGGGCAATATCCACTGCAGGCTATTCAAATCCTGCTGCCACGTGACCTTTCCATTCTCTGATTCTCTATTAATTCTTCCTTCTAACAACAGAAACACACATCTCCACACTTCTGAGGTAATCAGCAATGAGTGATTTGCAGCACACCTCTCTTCAGAGCATGAACCACCATCCTAGGCAGCCTCAAGGACAGTAGGAGCTTGGCCTTTGAAGAGTGCCCCGGGCAACCAGATTTTTAAAACCCTGTAATTCTCAATAGCTACCCAGATCTCCTTGGATAAATGCTGTCATTACAGTAACAGCACAATACTGTACTCAGGGTACTGAACTACATTTTGAGTTGCATTACATGATCGTCTTCAGCTCTGACTGCTGCTTTGTAAGTCCTGTAACTTTCTGGTGCAAGGTAGGAAATTCCTCCAGCTGCAGCAGGCGGGTTGGCTGCATTGGGTTCCCAGGAACACAGCTGTGCTAACAGCAAGCAAACCCTCCAGGCTGAGCCGTCTAGTGGCTGAGAGTGAAACAGCTCTCCTGCTCTAAATACAGGCCTTTGTTGGGCTGGAGTGCTTGCCATACAGTAGATAAAAACTTCTTTATTTGCCTTTACAGTGTACCTTTACTGTGCAGCTAGACCGATAACTTAACCTAAAAACCTCAGCGATGCACTTACAAATGTCAGAGACCTTCCTGGGAGGAAACATTAAGCAGACGTGATTATTGTACGAGTAGAGCACGTGCACAAGGACACACCATTTCCCAAGAAACTCTGGGGAAGGATTTTTTCCGGGCAGTGAGGTTACTTCTTTTGTAATTATGTTTTTCAACATTTCATTCAAATGAATGGGAGTTCTGGGGCATGACTCAGATGAAAATGAGCCATAAAAAGAAACAGCCTGAGAATAAATACAGTTGTATTTCTCTCCTGCACCTCCATACTACAGTGTCTCAGTGCCCTGGGTTGTTCTATAATTCCCTTGCACCAAAAGGGTTTTTTTGATGCTGGGGAAGGGCAACTAGTTTTATATTAGATTTATCCAGTCATTCAAGCCAGCATGATCAGCCACGTCTTTCCATTACTGTTCAGCCTATTTTTGCAGATTAAGATCTTGGTTCTCCCAGAGTTCATCAGAACATAACTAGCCTATTTCACATAAAAAACAGTGATATTTTAAAATTATATTTATACCTATGGGATAGGCATTTAGTCATCAGGAGTAGAAAAGCCCCACCTGGGACTATACTTACCCATTCAAGATTTTCAGTGCCTTTAAATACTTCTTTTTTAAAGCCTCACCTGTGGCTTGCAACCTCTTCAGGGAAGAGTCTTCCGGCTACTTGGTGTTCCTACAGCACTTAGCACAAGATCTGTCTATGTTATGTGTGTCTTCTAGGAGAATACCATCTTTCAGATCATCCTCACTGCTCAGAGCCCTTTGAGGTGTCAAAGCTAACTTTCTTAGCAGCAGAGACTGGCATTTGTGTTTGGATTGCAATCCATATAGAAAACTGCATTTTATTTATTTGATGCTCTGGCTTACTTCCAGTGGCCATGCTGGTCTTGGTTTAGCTTGGTCTTGGTTACTGTGCTGGTGGAACCACACCTGCTTGTCAGCGCAGAGGTGGCCAAACCAAGTACTTAAGACTAGGCTTCATCATGCTGCTATTTGAAGCCATGGAAGTTCTGCCAGCTTTTTTTATGGGAATCAACACAGGCTGTGCTGACAACGTGAAAGTATGCAAAGCTTCGTACAAGCAGAGAAGAACATAACCTTTGTATATTTTGTCTTTGTCTCATTTGAATCATATTCTAGCGAACCTTGTTCTTTCCTGTACTACAAGTAGTCTTTCATGAAAAAAAAAAAAAAATTCTTTCTGTTTTTTCTTTTCGTGTCTCTTTCTGTGCTTTGCATTGGTAACTTGCAAGAAGACAAGCTGCTTGGGTAGAAGTTCTTCAAAAACCTGCTTTTTAGCAAGTCTGTCAGTGCATCTCAGCAGTGAAACCAAGGGCAGCACTTAGGACCAGTGCATTGAGACCACACCCATTTCGGTCTGCCAGGCTCATCTTCCTTTCAAACTGTTCTGGCAGTTTCCCTTCATCCCTCCCAGGACGCTGCTGACAGCCCTGGTAAGTCTCCCCCGAACACCATGAGCCGCTCTGCTCCTCTGCTGAGCAACTGGGGCTCAGAGCACTCTCTGAGGCTATTGGCCCACCGTGCCTGTCCTCTGGGTTTATCTCAACTCTACCCCCGGTTTTGTCACTGTATCCTTCAATCCCCTCTCTCCCCATAAAAGTGTCTAGCTGTCTCTTAAACTCACTTTACCATTTGCTTCTTTGACCTCACTTGGCAACTTATCCTTGTGTTTATTATTTGAGGTGGAATAGTTCTGGCTACATTCCTGGTTTTACTCTTAATTGTCTAATTTTTAGAATGGTGTCAGTGGGGTGGGGATTTGGGTTTGGGCTTTTTTTAACTCATTGCTCTTGTGACCAGGTCTTCTGTTTCATTAAGCTCCTTTGTGTCATCAGGACTTCCAATAACTAAAAGAATCCTAATGAATCTTTTATTGGATCTTCCCAAATATTGCAGCTGGGCTTTCTTGTCCATTAGTGCCATTCTGGACTGCATATACTGCCTTTAATTACTTTTTTGTTAATTGGATGGGTGGGAGGGGGAAGGAGGATTTTCCCCAAGCAAGAAAGAGTTTCCCGACTAAAAAGCTGAGTGATTCTCCCTGCCCATACTTGCCCCAAGGGGAAGGCACAAACAGGACTGAGCAGGACTGAGCAGTAGAAGTTGTTCATGTCCTCTGGCAGCAGACCTCTGCCTTTCTGTACCCACCTCACGCTAGGTCCAGGCAGCTCTGAGGTGTGGGGCTGCAGGCACCTTCTCAGAGCCCCTCGATCCACTCCAGAGCCTTGTCGGGCTTTTGGACAAGGTGCCGGGAGCAGCTTGCTTACCATATTGGATTTGCTGTCAGGTCACACTGATGATGGGAAAAGATTGCACATGATGGGGTTTTCTCAGTGCCTGTCTGGGGAAAGGGAAGGAGGAAGAAACACTGATTTAAGGCACCTACCTGCATCTTCAGGAACTGTTCCCAGTTGCTGTAAGGTTGCTTGGTGGAGCAGTGAAATGATTCCTACTGACATCCTGAAACAGATAGGCCTGGTTGGAGTGGCTTCTAAAATGAACAACCCGTTTAACCCACCACGGAAAGAGAAGGAAAGAGCTACTCGTTTGCAAGTCCCCCCCTTTCCCTTACAGGAATCAGCACTTGTCTGAAGGATGCACTGCCTTCAGGTTGGTTGCCTAACTGCAGCAAGATAACGCCTTTGTACCCCCTGTTCAGTCAGTACAGTCCATACCCTTAAAGACTACGACATGCACCAGAAGTAGATCATGTGGTTACAATTCAGGCATGTTAGCTCTCATGTTTTCCTAAAGTAGAAGGGACACTTTGCTGGATTCACCTACCTTGAAAAAACTGGTGCAAGTGAATCCTTGAATCTCAGCTGACACCACTGGAGAGAGAAGAGATCACGTTCCCTTTCCTACGTAACACATCTTGCACATCATGAAGTGATAAGAAAAAGCAGAAGTGTTATCTGCACAATTAACATTCTCCCTTCTGGGGGGCTATGGAAGCTACAGGACAGGAATAGTGTGCCAATCACAGTAAGACATTAACCATCAGCCAAAATAACATCAGTCACTATTTTCAGTTTAAGAACAGAGGGCAGAGACATAAAAGACTTGCTCAATTAATCGTGGGATTGAAAATTTTCCAGAGAGCTAAGGATACTTGTAAGATATAATAGAGTGCAGCCCCCTCATCTTTCATATGGAGGTCAAGCTCACAGAAACTCGGCCTGCTGAGCAGTTTCTGCTTGCCGCAAAATGAGGAATTGCATGCTGCAAGAACCAGCATCTGGGGGCTGCTTCTGAGAAATTCATGTAGTAAAGCACTTCAATAAAGGTGGATTACCTTGCTGATAGAATCCTGAAAACAGGGAAATGAAAGGGAGAGACATAAAATGCCTCTCATGACAAAGACTGTAAAATAACTAGGAATAAAAAGAAAAAAAATATCTTGTAAACATTTACCATTGCCCTCATTGTACTCAGCGGGTTGGGGACGTAATGATCATCAAAGAGCAGAGTAGCAATAAGTACTTTCATTGAAAAAGTGGCGACAGCAAAAACAAAAGGACATGCTCTGTCACTCATCAACCCACGCTTCATTTTTTGTAGCCATATACCATTATTATTTGGCATGCAATTCACTAAGCAGCAAAACCATGGCTGTAGTTGTTTACAGGTCACTAGAAGTATGGCCTGTGCTGCAGTGGAGTTTTGGTTGCATTTCACAAAAGATACTTTTATTTATGTTTGACTAATGCAGGCACAACTGGAGGCTGATTTTTCTTTTTTTGGCTTTTAGTATAAACACTTGTGGCAGCTCTCTATTTTAGGTGCAGACTGAAAAACAGATTGTTTTGTAGTTGCAGAAGACTGCTGGATAAATCAGAGGACATTGTTATTGCGACTGAACTTTTCTCTCAAGAAAACAGGAGGAGTTGCTTTATTTTTTAATTCTGTGCAGTTTTATGTACACCATTCGTTCCAAGTATTTGATGTTTGCCACACTTGTTATGAGTTTCTCCAGAGAGGTGCTGTCTTTTGGCAGCAAAAGATAAAGTTGACTGATACAAATGAGTCACAGTACCCCAACAGTAATTAACAGTGATGCAATACCCATGCGAAAAAGAGGACTTGAAGAATTAACTGTTGAGTTTTCTTGACGATGCAGCTGCACTTTAAGAGAGAAAGCTCAACCCATCATAGAACTCCACTGTGTACATTAGAGAAAAAAGCTTGGCAAGATACATTAAAGATTTTTGCTAAAGAGATACAAATATTTTGCAAGGTCAAAGGGCATTGAGGCAGGCTGTACTTACTTCCAAAGAAAAGTAGGCAGTATGACAAAGAAACAGTATTTTTTTATCTTCATTTTCACACTTCATCATCTAAGAAAGACTGTCTTTTTCAACCTGCTGAACTGATTTAAACCACCCCAACCCTAAGTTAACTTTTACTTAAAAGTCAGTCTATGACATCCTAATCTAAGAAGTTATCTGTGCCTATGGTTTCAGCGCAGTTCTACAGAAGGCCAGTACTGCTATGTATAAACTGGATTTTACTATTCTATAAAGTTCTCACACAAATCTTACAGGTCAAAAGAAAATGAATAGTTTGGTAAGAAGATGAACAATTGAAGCAACTGCTTTATAGCGCAATATGAAACTTGACACTGTTTTCTGCTGCCAGTATGATTCCCAAGTGAGATGGATAAATTGTGGTCAAGACCTGGACAGGTTAACTAGTGGTCATCAGTGCTGGTGGTACCTTTATATACAAAAAAAAATTGGATACTATTGGACAGGGCATTTGAAATTTAATACCAGACATGAAACAAGACATCTGTTGGACTCTCATTTGTTTCTCTTTGAATGGGCTTTAATTGAAAGGTCAGTGAAAAATGCAGGTTACATTCTTAGTGTTATCAATAGTTTGTAACAGCAACAACATCAGAACAGTGATGCATCTAATATTTATACACTTTCTAATTTTAGATGTCTAAGAGCAATACATTATCAGATATATATATACACACAATTTCAAGCAATTAAAAGTAAATAATAAACCCCTCCTCCCAAAACCCTGAAACAATATATTTCCTTACACTAATAATGTCTTTTTCACATATACTTGACAAAGAGTCTTTTTAAGTTACTTATCTTAAGAGTAATCTGTTAATGGAGATCCTGGACCAGCCCCATTAAAAGTTCAGTTTTAAGTTTATACAGCTTGCTAGCCACATAACCAGTGTGGCTTTACATTGTAAACAAATCCCAAATGTCTACAATGATTGGAATTAGTTTTGTGTAAAGGAGATCTATGTATCTCATGATAGAATAAATTTAAACCAATACATTAAGAAGAGAGAGAGAAAAGGAGAGAGTTAATTGACAAACAAAACAGTGTTGGGGGATCAATTATGTGATTATTTAAAAAACAAGTTAACTTAATGGTGTAAGATTCTTATTTTCTGTACAGAGAGGCTCTGGTTCATCTAGCTTTAGCTGCTCTAGAAATACATCCTTTAAAAAAAGGCTTGATTTGTGAAATTCAAAAGCAGAGCTTCCAACTTTAAAAGCTTGCCCTTTGGCAGTATGAATACAAAGTTTATCAAAAGTATCTCAGGTGATTGTTCCATCTCATTTTGTGAGGATAGCTGTACTAGCATTTGGAAACCTCAGCATATGCATGCATGAATTAAGTGTAAAGCTTACCTTCAACAGGGAGGAATCACCCTACCCACTGCAGGACTTAAAAAGGTACAATTTGTACCTAGAAAAGTTCAAGTGAAAACAAAACCAGGAAACTGGAGACAGACGTGAAAGGTAAGCATAGTTTATAGTAATCTTGAAACTGTGGCAATCTTGCTTACTTTTTAACAGAATTACAATTAAAAATCTATTGAACTTATTGAATAGGAACTTGTGTAAATCCAAATGGAAGACAAGGCTGAGCAGAATCCTACGGTTTAGTTAACTTGTGTCAAATGGGATGCGAAGACAGTTGCAGCTTTCTGACAGAGGTGATCGAAGATGGCTGATAAAGTTTGCAGTAGCTCATAATGTCCCATCTGGTTTATTTACTTGTTTGAACTGTCTAAAGGGCCAACTGCAGTTTAGTCATGTTCCTCTGGTGCATGTTGTGATGACGAACTAATTCATCAGACCTGGCAAATTTTTTTTGACAGCTGGGCCACCGGCAACTGAAAGGCTTTTCACCTGTTAACAAAACACCCTGTTATTAACTGGGTATACAGCCTGCCTGAGACACTGCTATTTGTTTTCTTTCTGCAGGGCTGTGAGGAGCTAGGCAGAGCCCCTGTCAGGAGGAGAGGCATCCCGGGCTGTCCTGAGAGAGTGTGGGAGTGCCCCCAATTCCTGCTCACATCAGCGCTCAGTGCTTTCCTACATCTCCCTCAGCTGAACTTTAACAACAGCCTTTTCAGATGACGTAGAACATTTTGCAGTGGTTCGCTCCTGAAGACAGGCCCCTAATGAACACCGTGTTGCCATGTCTACGCTACTCTCAGCTCTCGAACGAACTAGTTTAAAAGTCACTCTGGCATTCGCACAAGCTTCAGTCACACCTTGGACTGTGGCGCTGACTTACTGTTAGTCACTGTGAAAATTGTCAGTGACTACGTAGAGCTTGACCTCAAGTAAAGGAGAGTTTTTCCAGCTAGTTCAATGAGTTTTGGCTGAAGTTCTTTGAAACTGGTGAGTGTAAGTGAATATGGTAGAAGCAACAGAGTTCAGCATGAAGTCTGCTGAGCTAGACTGGAAGTTTCCCACTACTGTCTAAATAAAGTAGATTCACATATATGGGAGATGTTAAAGGCTCAAAATATTCAGTATTTTTCTAGCATTCCCATGAGCATAATATTCACTAAAAATTACCCCAAGCAAAGCACATTCAATTTTAACAACAAAAGCCATCACCTTTTTACAGTTTAATCTAGTCTCTTGATTTTCTACAATGTTTAAGTGGAATTTCAGACCGTGTTTCTGATGCTGCAGGAATGCCGATGGAATGCTTTCATTAGCTCAGAGCAGTGCCCAGTGACTCATGTTTCTTTTAGAACTGCATTTTCTTTTTTTCCCCAAAAAATAAATGCAGTATTTTAAAGTAG
Organism: Aquila chrysaetos chrysaetos; assembly: GCF_900496995.4. Classification (NCBI taxonomy): domain Eukaryota; kingdom Metazoa; phylum Chordata; class Aves; order Accipitriformes; family Accipitridae; genus Aquila; species Aquila chrysaetos. The sequence goes on along the minus strand of NC_044019.1, from coordinate 21,477,274 downwards.
GTTCAGCTCTGGGGCTGGGCTCTTCAGTGCTGTCTACATACCTCGTACTCTCCAACTCAAGATACAGTGGGGTGGTACGAGCTTACCCTGACATCTTCTCCTCTTCCTTGCCTCACACTTTGTGCATTTCACAAACATCCAAATTCAGGCAAAAGGGGATCTGGGATTGGCATAAATGTGTATATCTGTTTGCAAAATCTGGTGCAATATATTTAAGGGGAGGTGGTGTTTAAAATCCACTTCACCCACTTAACATACATGCTGGCAAAAGCATCAACTATCTCACAGGAGTGCATAAAACAGTATGGGACAGAATTGATCTGGTCAGAGCTACCGTTAAAAATCACAGATTATATAAAAGTGGTCTTCTTTCATCTCAGCAGCATTAGCAAAAGCACCCTGTGAACTGATGTGAGTTATCTGTTACTGAACCACCACAGTAAAAGCAGCACAGTTTTGCTGTTTCACAAGCAATTCTGATTGTCCTCTCACAACAGGGGGCAGCAATCTCTATTAGTTCCGTGCTGGGCACAAATTACTTTGTACAGCTTCACTGTACAGATATCAGAAATCACATTTCCATTGCTAATAATGTGTATAGACGTATGGAGCTTTCCTTTGATTCATTTTTTTGCACTCTACAGCAAAGATTGCTGTCACAGCTTGTGGAGACAAAACCCCCTGAATTTGTAGCTTAACAAATAGTTTGGCAGTTGACTTAAACTTAGGATGGAATTAGATGGAAGACACCTGGGCTTTGCTTCATCAAGATTTAACACGGAGCAAGTTAACTTGAGCTACGTGTTTTGCTGCAAAATTTAGGGGATACAAGAAAGAGAGAGGAGTGAACCTACAGGGCGAGATGGAGATGAAAAATCCCCACCCACCACTCGTGCTCATTCCCCTCAGGATATGTGTGTTTTAGTCAAAGGAGCATGACACATCCAAAACCACTGACAGAAGCATCATCACAGCAGCACGCAGCTGGGCTGCAGAACTCCCACAGAACCTGAGCCAGTGGCAGGCAGCAAACCCACGCAAAGGTTTGTGCTATGAGGTTATCAGTGCTCAAGTGAGGCTGCTTTCACCAATGAATGCAGTGTGGGCTTGGATCACATGGAGCAAGGAAGAACTAGAATGGGCAGATAAGTTTCACTAGAAAAAAGAGAGCAAGTTCTTCACTGATTTAGCAAATCTGGGGTAAAAAATTACCAGAGTCATGAAAGTCTTGAATTGGCAGATCAGTTAGCAATGAAATGAGACAGGGAATGTAGTTGATCCTGGCTTGCTAGCATGTGACAACTGCTTGCCATTTTGTCTCTACCAGAACGTTACCTCTTGCTGATTAAGAAAATATCTTTCTTCATGCAAATGCACACAGACCCAGGCCCTGCAACTCATCATGAGACTATGGGGAGAACCCAGGAACACAGCCGTGCCCTTTACCATTTGCAGATTGCAAGTGCAGATATGGCCATTACTTGAAGCATTTATGTGGCCAGTGCCACAGAAAATGCCACTGTTCTCAGGTGAATCATTTCCTTTATTAAAATTTCTCTTTTATTTTTGAAAGTCTTAAATACGTGGTTTTATGTTCCAGAAGAGAAAAAAGAATCCTTAGCAGGGAGAAAAAGATTTTCAGGCTCCTTCTCCATCTGTACAGAGACTGAATTTAAAAGGTTAACACCAGTATAGAAAACACTGTGACATCTAGTAACATGTCAAAGTGCTCAGTAAACAATTTCTTGGTAAAAGTATTGCATACATAGTGGAAGGCAACAGAAAATGTCAGTTCATAGGAATAATTCTAAAACTTAAAACTAAAATATAGAGCTTGCTGCAGTTGCTCCTTAATGGTGTTTACATTTACACGAGGGCAGAGTAGACTAAAATGGCCTCCTATTTTTTACCCTGTATTTATATGAAATACTATGGTTTCTACAAAAAGGTCTTTGAATATTTGAGTAAGCTTTTACTTTAGTGTCTGTCAGTGTGAGTTTGCGAAAGGCACTCCTTTTATCTTCTGGAGAGATTACAGTACAAACAGCAACAGCAAGAGCTTTGCCGTGCTATCCTGCATTAGGCTCAACTGACACTTAGGAGGAGCATGAGTAGGCATGAATACTTTAGATTACAGACCTTCAGCTGAAGCTAGAATTAAAATTTCTATCTTGTAGGGTTTTTTCAGTAAAGGCAGTAGATCAGCTTGACATTTGTGGGCTGAGACCATGATTTTCATTTCATAATATCTGACAAAATATATTTTGCCAAGCTGAAATTTCTTTAAACATGACGGAAGAAAGCGTAGTTTCCAAAATCACCTAAATCCCTTTGTGAAAAGCGACTATGACACTTGGGGAATGTAGTCACACTGAAAAATCAGCACACTCTGAAATTCCTTCTGTTGTTTTGAATATTTAACTCCTGGTTAAGAGACTTTCTAATTGTGTAATTTACAACAACATTAATTTAAACTTAAAAAAATAATGAAATATAAATGTGAAGAAAAGTTTACGCACTTGTTTTACCTGTATGAGTCCTGGTATGAGTCTTCAGATGATCAGATCTGGAGAACTTTCTCTGACAGGTTTTACACTGGAAAGGCTTCACACCTGAAGAGACAAAAAAAAACCCCTATTCTTATATCCCAACACTTTTTGGAAGGGTGAATGAAATCAGCTATTTCTGAATTTTCAAAAGCCTGGATTTTTTTGTACTAGTTACTGTAACTGCTCTGCCCAGCTTCATGCCTACACATTACAGAAAGTCATTAATCAGGCTACCATCCCTTTGTCTGGGTCTGAGGCATCCAAACAGCACCATCATAAAAAAACACCCATTTACACTATAGAACCAAGGACAATCTGTAAAAGTTGTTAATTTTGATCCTGTGGCTTGCCACTATTGGTATCATGTATGAGCAAATATGACATAAGAAGAATAGAGGTGCAGAAGTATATTTTTATACGCTCCCAATAGGCTTAACTTACTTTACACTTCTACGACTTTACGCACTACACATAAGTCTTGGGGCTGCTTAAAACAGATATGTTCTAGCATACAGTTGCTAAAAATGTATCATCCCCATAGAGTACTTTTACCACCAGCTTTCAGAGACACTTCCTACATCTCTCAATAACACCATTTAAGTGGGATAGAACATCTTTAGCAAGAAAAGTAGCAGGCAGAAATCCACCACAGAACGGTGACCAATTGTCAGGCCACTCCCTGAGATACAGGAGACCCAAATGCAATTTCTTGCTGTGACTCAGTCAGGGGAGCACTCTGAAGCCCTTTCTCATGCTCCACGCAGAGTGCCCTCATGGTTCTACTCCCAGCCAGGAGGCTGGAATCATCACCATCTCCTCTTCTGTGACTTTGACAAGGGCAGCCGTCTCCCCTGTCAATCTAATCCAGACCTCCAAAACCTCCTGAAAAGCTGAAATGAGCTGTCTTGACATTTCCAGAAAATGGTGTATCCACAGAAAACAACATGCTGAATTTGGACTGAACTCACAAGTGGTTTTGGCTGTCTCGGAACATTTCACCCAGTAAATGATTCACTGAGAAAGATACACAGGTCTAGCTAGGACCCAGACCCATTCATGACTGCTGGTGCCCTCTCCGCTATATGTGAACTGCTGTACACTTCCCAGGCTATTTTTGCAATCCAACCAGCCAGACCTTTGACGTTTCTTTCCTTGCTGCTCCTAGAATCCCTTCATTGGCAGAATTCAGGAAAGGCTCAAATCTAAGTTTAAGTGGTTTGCTGAATTAGGATCTTAAGCATTACAGCTCGTGTGACTTTTCCTGCTCTGCTTCTGCTTTCCACATATAAGTGCACAGTAATTCCACCAGCCTTTCAAGTTATGCACATGTGGCATTCACCTATTAGCATTGCCACACAAACATTAGAATACCAACAGCAGTGTTTATCAGGTTACTCACTGGCAACTTTTTCTTGCAGAACTGTTTGGTTTTTAAAAATATTATACTCCCTATATTGGGGATACAGTATAGAGCAGTTTCAGTAAGAAAGCTGTTTCAAAAGATGATGGCAGGATGAAAGGGTCACTTATACAACCACAGTAGTGCTGAAATGCCAATAAAAAACCCCAGCTACAGTCCTCTCCTAAAGCTAACTTCAAGAATTTGGCACTGGGTATTGTGTATGAGCAGACACAATATCAGAAAGATAGAAGTTTAGAAGTACACTTTTTGGATCGCAATTCACATATAAAGATGAACTCTAATGAGTAGCGATATGTCGTCAACAAACCTGTGTGTCGTCTTTGGTGCCGTTTGAGTTGGTCTGAACGAGAAAATCTTCGTTCACAGTCCTTAAAATCACACTGATAAGGTTTTTCACCTGTAAAGGACAAACAGTTTATCAGAAAATGTGGCTAAATGAGGGAATACCTCAACTAGAATCGGAAGATGAAACATGTTACACTAAAAGACTTAGACTCCTCTCCTGTCTAAAGCAGTCTAGTGGTACACCAGGACTCATTTGCTACAAAACCATACAAAAGTGTTGGAATCAGTGGGGAAAGGCTGGCATAATTCTACTGCATTGACACTGATATTGAATCTGCTCATTCTAAAAAATAGCCCATTAGGTTAAAGCTACAGAAAATTTCAGGTTGCATGAAATATTTTTATCATTTTCTGCTGGAAAAGAACAGAAATCTCTTGGTTTATATTTCTCTGAAAACCATATTAAGTCCTTTCCACCTGTTTCAGTAATATCTTATTTGTACAAGAGAACAACTTGCAGTTTGCTCTAAATTGGATTCAAAGCAAAAACTAAACAAATGATATCCACGTAGGTGGCAATTTTAACCACACTAAATGAAATAAAAGAAATTGAGCAAAATTCAACCACAGAAAAATACATATTCTTCCCCAAAACACAAATGAAGTTTCTTCCATAAAGCACCATTAAATAGAATTTCTCACATAGCTGCACACTTCCCACAGGCAAGCATATGAATTATTGCAAAGCCTCATGTAAATATAAACTCTTCCTCCACCTCCCATACAGTTCAGCAGAGATCCTCAGGATGGGTTTTCTCTGCAACGAAAAGTAAGACTCTGACTTTTTTAAAAAATGAAATCCCTACAAGCTAGTGTCTCAAATGAACATGGTTTTTAATGCAAAGGACTTCACCAACCACATAAACATGCAAAAAGAAACGCAGCAATCGAGGAGCTTGAGGAAAGAAAGAGATGCTGCTGGCATGTAGCATACCACAGAGTTGGTGAAATTTGGCCAACACCAAAAGAAACCCCAAATCCTTAAGCTGTTACAGGAGGAGCTGTATGATCTTTCACATCTGATTCCATCTAGTCTAAGGCCCCTTTGCACAACACTGGAATCCTGCAAAAGCCTCAGATATAACTACATTTATACCTATATAAAGTCTGGTTACAGTGCCGCAGCCCTGCACAGAGGCCTCAGCACAAGAAGTAATGAAACAACTCTCACTGCAAAGCTGGGAGGATCCTGGGTTTTATCTGGAAGGTACACACGAGACCAGCTGGGACCTGCTTTGTCTACTGTGGAAAGCTGAGATGTAAAACAAAGGGCCAGCAGAAAGGACCTAAAGAAAAACATCAGCTGAAGTGGGCAGTGGGTTTAATTTCTCTGGGTGTATTTTTAAACACATATCACTATCATAAATCTTCACTGCAAGTGTCTGCATTTCTGATTTTATTATGATGAGGAAATGTATTCTGGTTGTACTGGTATTCTAGTTTAGTTTAAAGCAGAAGCCTTCTGATCTAGATGACACAGTGTAAGTAGCGTATTAAGGAGAGCATTCCAGATTCATACCGGTGTAGCTAAGATCAAAATTTTACAAAAGCAACTAAATCTGCAAGAACAAGCTAACTTCCTGTGACAGTCACCCAAAGGAGTTTACTGATTCTCAAACCTAGGTGTGGACAATTTCCATGTCTGCTGTGCTTAATTTATTAGCATAAGGGATTAAAGTTGCCACAGGTGTTTGAAATAGTTCCGTACACTTTGACCGCAAGGACTCCCTGGGGGGTGCCTGCTCTTCAGAAACCACTTACTTCCAAGGAATTCAGTCCTTTGGCAGATTTAAGGGGGTGAATGTCAGCAGAGCAGAATGCAGTGACAGGATGATTGTCTGCTAATTGCAATATAAACGCAGAAGATGGTTAAGGAGGTATTTGAATAAAACAGTATAGCAGGTCTGATGGCATGCACATGAAAGTATTTCTCTAAATACTTTGAAATACAATCTTGATTAAATTAAGGACAAATTTAACCAATGCGTATATTAATGGAATCAATCCAAGATGCTTACACGGAGGTATGATGACACCGCGTAGAAAACAAAAAAGCAAACAAACAAAAAGGGGCACAATATTTGGACAGAAATCCTAATTTCCCCTTCCTTCTACATCTTCCACGTCAGCTAGTGCCAAGCAAAATGCCTGCCAAAGCCAACTGCCACATACCTGTTAACTCCTGTAAGTTTTATCAGAACAGGACAACAGAAATGTCCCAGATTAGAAAAACTCTGCTAGTACCTCATTAAATCACTATACTGAGAGGGGTTAGAGCAGTGTCTAGTTTCCCCAGGCCTATTAAAGCCTCGCCAGTAAAAGGCTAAAGTCCCTTAATGTATGAAAAATATCCCATAATGCTGTCACCTTCCTATGTGACCACATACAACTTCAAAACAAAACAGGAGATGAAGATGAAGCTTCACCAGTCCTTCCACCTGTGACTCAGAGGCTTCCATGATTATTTACATTTCATTACTGAAGGAGGGCACACAAAAGAAAGGCTAAACTTAGTGCATAATGAAATAGTCAAGATGAGAGACGATAGAGGGAATAGCAGTTCTTTAATATTTAGGAAAATATTTAGAAAAAATAAAGCTCAATAATCGCAGAACAAGTATGAATCAGCCTTTGCACGTATCGCAATAAAAGCTTCTAATAAAATAAACCTATTTGCTAAAAAATAGTTAACTTAAACTAGAGGAAGCATCCACATTTTCTCTGGAGCAAATTCATTTGCCCAGATGCATGGGAAAACAGAAACTCCTACCGCTGTAGCAGTTGCACAAAATATTCATAATCATTGCATTTAATTAAGGACTACTGCAAGAGCAAAAGCCTGCCGCTAACAAGAAAATGTGAGGAGAGGAAGCTGATTTTGAAACCAGAGACTGCAAGTCTGAATGAGAATCTGAAGGCCTGTCTATACTCCCTTCACCAATTTAAACCCCTTTCTTGTACACCCACTTAATCAAACGAGCACAATCCCATAATCACAACTTTACCTCACTAATATAACATTTTTCTATTCAATATAATTTGCTTTAGCAAACTTAGATAAAAAGTATGGGTTTTTTATTTAGGAGGGAGCCTTTATAGGTAACGTTTTCTGTCATCTTCACACCGTAGTTCAGGTATGAGATGTCATTACTGTTTTGAAAGTGATCTTGTATTTTAAATACATAAGTATTCTTATTTTATGCCATAGAAATGAAAGCCTAAAAGCAGTCCATGCTGGGTGAGGCCAAAGGTCCATCCAGCCCAGCAGTCTCCCACCATGGCTCACCAAAGATGCCTGCAGGAGAGCAGAAGATAGCCAAGATGCAGCAGTACTTTCCCTGGACACTCTCCTAGTATCCAGCAGTTCATGAGTTAGCAACTTTCTAAACCAAAGGTGGCTTTCTATTTAACACTCGTTCATAGAGTTTCTCTCCATTCATTTGTCCAGTTGTTGTCTGAACCCACGTAAGCTTCCAGCTTCCACAGTACTCCGCAGAATGGTACTCCACGGCTTAAGTATGAAGGTCAGTATTTCAAAGTCATATTAATGAGAGTGCTATCCTAGAAGTTACCACACTAGACTCTTCAGGGAAGAGCCTGTGCAGTTCCCAGCTCAGGCACAATTACACCCATTTATCAATTTATCATCCCTGTATGTAGAGGACATAGCTTTGTCTTTCAAAGGTGGTGTAATGATGAACTGCACTCATGACTGTAAAGCATTTAGCAGCACGGTGGCACATGCCATAGTGAAAGGATATTTGCTTTCATCCAAGCAAAATCACTGTTAGATGATTAGCACAAAAATCATTATTAGACTGCATTACTTACATCCCCCAGAGCCTCGGAAATTCACCACCAAGACCTGAGTCCCCTACCACATAAAGGAGAACCTTCCTGATTTACAGATTCTCACACTTCATTGTAGAAGCTCATACCTGCAGTTGAGCATATTTAGGCTGAAGAATATCCCTGGCAAACAGGCAGAGGATATTTTCTCTGCAGAGATGCTCAGCTTTCCATTAGGATAAATCCAGTTTTTCCAATGTGTGGCACTGAACCCAAAGGGTGTCTGGCAAGAATGCTGATATTTCCATCATAAATGAAATTTATGGAGGTCTAGACATCAATTTGTTTCTGCAAAGAAGTCTCTGAAGTCTGACACAGGATGACAACTCACATTATTTGCTGTACTGTTGAAAAGTTATATGTATTTTTTGCATTTCCTTTCAGAGGCCTATCTACTGCAGCAAAATACACCAAGATAAGAAAAAAAGGTTTTGGGCTGTACGTGTTTCAATAAAGGCATTGTTAACAATGGATAAGCAGTCTTGGAGAGTACAAAATGTCAACATATTTTCAACTACGGCTGTGTTGAAACATTGGTAAAAACTGATTACAGAATCAAACTTTGTGTTTCAGGGCCCTGCTTGATTTTGCAATGCTGCAACTGGTGAAGAATGGAAGATCTGATGAGCCAGTCCTCTGTAAGTATCTATTATAGAAAGAAAAAAGATAATCAAGAGCCAACATTATTCTGCAAAGATACAATCTGTTGGTTTAATATCAGATATATGTAACAGCTTGTTTTCAAATCATGTGTTTGTAATTTAAAAAATTAACTTACCACTACACTAACAAAGGTGGAAGAGCTTCAAACCCATGAGTGAATCCAGAACCACCCTACAGGAGGACTAATAATCTTACAGGAGGACTAGTAAAATTTTTTGTTGGCTGTAGAAAGGTATACCAAACACAACCAAATCATCCTCCACTTGAGCTGACATCTGACAGCTCTCCTGACTTTAGGCTGTCTCATCAGGATTCCTCTCCATCAAAATACTGAAGAAGAAGAAAAGACACATCCCTTTTTTTATTAAGAATATTAGGTGTTATGTTTGCCAACTACTTTCTGTCTAATATGCTAATTCCACCAAGCCCAATTTCTGTACCTAGCGGAGAATTCTAGAATGGGGTTTTCGAGTTCATTGGGTTACAAACAGAAAGATGACCAGAGACCCTAAGAGACAGCCACATAATTATATCCCCTAACATATAAAAACAAGCAGGTGGAGAAAAGAAAGAAGGTGCAAAGAAGTGTGAACTGTAGCTACTATAACTGTTAGTAACAAGACACACACATTCTTCATAGAGATGATTGATCTGCCCTTGGAGAAAACTGGTTTCCAAATTTTGCTTTTGACAATCAGCTTTGCCACACGCAGGTGACACAAATCAGGGTTAGGCAGACAAAGTCATGAAGTTACAAAGGAGACTGGAAATGGCTTTGCATCACAACAGTCGGTTCAACTGCCCAGGGCACCTGAAGAGCATGGGACTGAAAAAGACCATTCCGGTCACTAAGTCCAGACCCTCCACCACACCAAGCAGCCAAGAAAATAAGTTAACTCAAAAGTGTTTGTAGACTATCCACTCCACATGCTCCCATACAGCATAGTTCACCAAGCACTCCCAAAAACTAGGACCAACAGACCACAGGAGACGCCAAGAAATGAAGAGCATCATATTCTAAGCCTCTAGAGCAGCTGGGAATTTGGTAAGTAAAATTTCCAGACAATAGTCATAGGAAACGGCTAGTACCCATAGAACAGGCTGAGGACAAAACCCTGCCAGCCTGAGAAAGGGGAGAACTCCCTTCTGATCGTAAACCTGAACACATCAGCCAGGCAAGTTACCCAAGCAATTCCCATACCAGCAACGCGCTATCCCTTGCTGCTTCTCTTTAGCTGCAACCAACCTCGAAAGCTTACATAGTGTTCTCAGTGGCAATGTTTGTATCAGCAAATACAAGCTTTGGGAATCAAGTTGGTCTCTTATGAAAAGTAACTTGCAAAGGTTTGAGAAATAAGTAAGTTTTTTTGTCAACACATCAAGATATAGTGGCAGAAGGATCTGGGCCCACCTGTACAGAAGAGATGTTTGAGGGGAAAAAACTGTTTTTCCTCTACCCTGTTCCACTATAGCATAAACCAAAGAAGGGGCATGTATGACCGCAAAGACAATGGGAGAAGTCTCTCTAGGGATGTTAGATGGCCATAGTCCTACACCCTATGTCTTTTGGGGCTTTTGTGACCCTACATGCCTAGATTATATGTGGTATAATTCTGAAAACCTTCTTCAGTTAAGGGAAAAAAAAAAAAGATGTAAGCTCAAGTCCTTGTGAAGCATCCAGAAATAAAATTGCGAAAGCCAAGCAATTAAATGGCATAAAATACAGAACCAGAACAAACAAATTATGACTGTTAAAATACAGAGTAAATCAATTTAGGAATGAAAGAAACAGTGATTACGAGAAAAATTCAGAACTCTTTAGGCATACTCAAGAAAAATACTGCAGTTAATGGATCCCAAAAGATCTCCAAATGTTCTTGTTTCCAATTTATTTACAGAAAATAGAATAGCATTTCTGTAGACCTTCATCTCTAAAGACTAAATTCCCATTACAATCTAAATTATCTTGAATGTGTAATCCGAGCATCGCTGAAGATGTCTATCTGAATATTTTGTGACTTGCCCATTCAGAAATTAAAAATGCTTTGTAATGTTCATTTCTCACCTACAAGTATTTTACACAATTAACTAATGTCACTACATGGTTTCCAGATGCAAAAGTTTGCAACTCTTTTTTAGGAAATATTAGACAATCTGCTAGATCACAGCGGTATGGATTGCCTTCCTGTTACATCCCTTTGACCTTCCGTCATATTAATGGCTAACTGAACATCCATATTTACAGATTTTATCCACAGATTTCTAGATTAGCACAGAAAGAACTGTCTAAATAAAAATGCGATAGGCAATCAAAAAAATGCATAAGGAGCATATCTAAAGGCATATAATAATTTTATATTTCCAACAGTATAAATCTCCCAATAGCGGAAATAATTCTGTTTACTTTTTGGCAAGGTGCAGCAGGGCTTTTGATTTCCACGTTTTCAGATGTAACTTATATTGCCTGAACTCAGAGGGAATCCAGATCTTAGTCTACAAATGACTGACTTCAGGCTCAATTTCTCATGGAAAGATCCCATAGCAAGGAAGCTCATTTGCCAATCCCTGACTCCACCCCCAACCAGAAAGGGCTTACACAGGAGGACAAGAGGATGCTAAATGTCTAAGTTCCTCTTGCAGAGGAAACTTCTTAATAGTTAACAGATTCTCACTGCCCCTGATCTGGCAGATCATTTCATGCACCTTACGCTATTTTAAAATCACCCTACCCACCTTGCTGTCCAGTGCTGTAATGTGATTTATACCAATCCATGCTGACACTTACCAGTGTGCTTTCTGCTGTGCATCTGTAAATGGGACAACTTAAAGTATCGCTTGTTACAGCCAGGGTATGCACACATGAAGGGACGTTTTTCGTTTGTCTCACTTGCTGATCGGACAATAGTTGGAGCTACACCTGGCACCCGTCGGACATCCTACAATGACAGAGACTTGCTAATGCAATGTGTATGTTCTCAAGCGTTTACTTAACATATTCAAAGACAAACAGAGGCACTTCTCCACGACAAAGAGATACTTAAAGATATTATACTGCAAACAGGCAATTTTATTTTATTCTAAATTTATTTTATTTTAGTATATTCTACATTTATTTTATTCTACATTAAAATACATTCTAAATTTTATTTGATTCTACATTAAATTCTACATTCTACATTTTATTCTACATTAGCCGTACAACGAAGTATAACCTTAGTATACCTTAACCTGTTCTTTGGAGAGTATTAAAATTATTTGAAGGTGAAATACAGTGAAATCTACTTATTAAATTCTCTCACCAATATTTATATGCAAGATTAAATGGACCACATTCTGACCTCATGTACAGTACACAATCCTGGAAGAACACTCATTGGCATATTAAATAGTTTTAGGCTTATACCAGTGTAAGAGATAAGAGCACAAGCCAGAGTAGCATTGTCCTCTTTATTTTAAATACATATATGAAGTTAAAGGACAGGGAAATTAATGTATTGGGTTAATACAAATTGGTAAAAAACAAAGCAAGAAAGACTGTCTAGGTGGAGCTGGTGAATAGTCCAGCCTTAATGCATTTTGGCCACTGTCACAATGTTCCAACAAAGATGATCTTCTACTTCTGTGATAATTAACTTCCTTAAACAATGTCAACTGCTTACTTTTATTCACTCAACAAAAGCTGGCTCACGAGCCTATTTCTGAGACCTTGCCACTGAATAATGACTTGTTAAACTATACAGAAAAGGAAAAGGAGAAAAGATGCTATCTAAAAACATTGATGTGCGTTGACAACACAGAGCAACACAAAAGAGACAGATGATATGTAATGACTTTGCCATCAGTTTTAAGAAGGTATATCTTTCACAGTGGCATTTATTGATGATATGACTGTTTCAGAAAGGGAGGAAATTAACTCCCATGAACGGTAAGTTCCTTCCAAATATTCACTAATTACTTAGTCATTAGGAAACAATCACTTATTATATTTTAAGGAAATATGTTTGAATTAGTAAAGTTTAGAAATCCGTAAAAGCAAAATGTCATCTAACACTTTCTTATATATAGTTGTCAGACAGTCCATTGTAACCACAGAAGCTTCACACGGCCAAAGCAATTGGAGCTAGAAGTTGGAAACTGGATCATATATTTTGGACCATCCTGAGAAGCTGGTAAGGAATATTGCCTCACAGATATACTTCAGAAGAAGAAATAAACAATTTTAAATGACTGTGTCAGAAAGAAATCTTACATTACAATTCAGTGGGTTCAGTGAAGTTAGGACACTTACGCAAAGCATTTCTTGATAACAGAGGGAAACCACAAACCGAGGATGGATTTATAAATACCAGTGAAGTAGTAAATGAACATTATAAACAGGCAGCAGTTTTACTTCCCTACGAAGAATGCCCTACTATACTCACTTGTATGCCTCTAAAAACTCCATGGGTGTGTATTCTGTACTGGGCCCCACAGCTGTATAACATGGGAGTGCTGTGGTTCTCATTTTCATATCCTGCTGTATGGCTGCAAATAAAGAGGGGAATAATGGAAAAATTAAACATTTTTCAGTACTCAGCTCCATGTGAGAGGTTTCATTGCTTAAGTCAGTGATAACATATGCAGAGTTCGTTTTTATAGCCAGGATATCCAAGTTCAAATGAAATTCACCAAGGGAAGCCTGCTCTGCCTTCGTATGGATCCGCTCCCTCTGGCACAATACACTGACTCCATACATACATCTATTAGTATCCATTAAGACAGTCCAGTAAAAAAAATTGTCATGATTTGAACTCTGATGTATTTCCACAAAGATTTTAGGTAAGAGGAAAAAATCCACATAGCAGCATAACTGTGTCGTGCACATGTACACATTATTTATCAGTTAAATGTGGGGCTGACTATTGCTAATATCTTTTGGAATGAGCAAAATGCCTCAAGTTTCACATTAAGTGCAGTGGATTTTTGTCAGCACCTCATGACTCAGATATTACCAGATACTACCAAGAAAGTGATGACATTTATAAGAATAGCAGTCATGTACTCATAAACAGAGATTACAAATCAGTGTCCGAACTATTTATCCCACATATCAGCTTGCAGGATGCGCTACAAATTAACCCTTTATAAAAATAAAATAAAAAAACAAAACCAGCCTATCCCTACTAGGTATACATTTTCAAGATTCCTTATGCAGCAGCATCACAGCAATTTTAAAAATTTGTAACCTTTGTTGTGTTTTGGGGGTGTTACAACCAGATGTCTTATCTAACTATATTCTTCAAAATCCTATGTTCTCCTGTCTAGGATGCTAGGCACATTGCTGCGCTTCCTGTTTGCAACGTCCTTAATGTCAAAATTTTGTAAACATTATTTTAGGTTTTAATTTTAAATTAGTATGTTACATTAGTGTGTACATTGCCATACGTATTAATATACATTGGCAACAGTAAGTGTTCATGTTTTACACTGCACTAGAAATTAGAAAGCCCAGAACAAAGCCCCAGGGCACACAGCTAGGGACAAAGATGGATACATAAGATGTTATCCCAGTCTTTGCCAAATGCTTGCAATAGCAATTTGAAGGGGTCCCTCAGGCCCAGACTCTCATTTCACTGGTCCTTCCTTTCTCTTCACTCAGAGTTCATGTGCAGAGTAGAATTACAAGGAAGTTTTAAACCTCTTAAGTGATTTGCAGAACAGCCAGTGGAACTGGAATGCGGGAGATGTCTAAATGGTTTGTGAACCTCGCTAAACAGGAGGGAAGCAGCATTTGTGCACAGCTCTTAACGCAGCATGTAGGTTGCATTCCTCATTATTCGTCCCCGTAGTGGCTCGCAGGCTGCCATCTGGCAGATGTGTTCCTTTAGATCGATTCCTTTGCTCCTTAAAATACCAGTTTCAAATCCTGGCTCCACCTGGCTATTCAAATCAAAGGCTACACTTTTTAGGAAGGTATGCTCTGTTTATTTCAATTTTAAGTGGCAAAGGAGTGATCATAATGAAATAAGTTACAGGGTGGCAGCAAGAAAGTATCTCTGATCTGTAGTAATATCTGTAATAATAGATAAAGGAAGATACCATTATCTGATTTAAATGGATTAAACTCTTCTCTAGATATGTACCATGTCCAACTAAATAGGGTCTCCTCTCTGCTCAGGGCCCAGATGTGGCCTTTCGTTCCCTAATACAAGTAACAAATTACCATTTGCTATTACCCTTTGCTCAATTCAGGTTCCCCACCAGCATGAAATTTTCCTCTCTATTTAAAGGCAGCAATAGATGTTAAAAAAAAAAAAAGGTTGAAAAGCACCCAACCCATGGTGACACCCATGGTGATCACAAATTAAGCAGTGCATTTTAAAACAGAAATGAAATTAGAACTACCATTTATAAGGAGGAACTGCTGCAGTAGAAGCTATTGCTGTTCCGTAATGTAGCAGCAAATCAAGGGTAAATATCAACTTCAGCACTAGTCACCCTGAGTAACCGTGTAGCCTCTCATTCACGTCTGTACTAGCAACCTTACACATTACAATAACAAGAGACACAAAGTTAGATAAGAAGAATTCCCAGGACAGAAACTTTAGAAGGAGGAACAAGAATATGCAGTAAAAGCTTATACCATAAAACACAGCCTAACTTTCCCTCCAAATTCACATGGTTTTCATCTTTCAGTGATAACCGTTTTTGTAAAGACCAGTCAGTTATGAAATAATTGCTCCCAGGAATAAGCAGCAGAACAAAGACCCCCTCTGTGCCCTAAGGAATGGCTCTATGAACAGGAGGTATCCTCCAGATGATCTCCATCTCAATTTTTATTGGACAGTTGGGAAGCCTTCCTCAACATTCAGCCTTTTTCGTATTTCCTCCCATTATTTCTAGTCACACGTCACAAAAACTGTACATAGAACTGCAAAGCCTTGAAGATTAAAACTTGTTTTCTGAGGCTCTTGACCCATAATACACTAAGTAATGAACAGCCATCTACTTAACCAGCTCCCTAGGAGAGACACTTTAATAATCAGGAACCCTAGTTCCCATTTTACATTGGGCACATTTCTGTCAACATTGGCTGCTACTCAGCATGGTCATATGGATGATGACAGCAAAATGTATCACATGAGATTTCTTGGTTAAAATACTGTTTATTCACTATGAAGCACTATGGAATAATCTGACCTTCAGAGAGATACTTTATTAACAGGTGAATGTTCATTCCAGTCAGTGGAGAAACTGGAACACTGAAGGGGGAGTTTTCACAAACCGCCCCTACCCCACTGCTCTCTTGAACTTCAACCTTCACTCTGCATCGATAGTAACCTCATTGTGAAATACAATTTTTTTTCTGCCAGCCTCTTTACTCAATGCATCCATGAGGTATGCCACAAAATGTATACCACAGTTTGCACAGTTGGCTTGTTTCATACGGCTGCAATTTATATACTAAAATAAAAGCACTGATAGAAGAACCAATATAAATCTCCTAAATACATTACTGAAACTCAAACACCTGCTTTATTGCATACAAGAGATAATGATCAGATGCAATGCCAGATACATGAGCAATACCAGTAACTGATGAATTTATACCTGCAGTACATTAACTAAACGGAAATTTGAAGAGGGTAGGAGATTCCTTAACTTTCACCTTTTCTAGTCAGGCACTTAAGTTTAACTAGGCGAAGAGACAACGCCTTATACACTTAGGCCACCAAATCTCTAAGTATAATAATGAAAAATTATCCCGATAGACTCTCAGGACTAGGTAACAGCCTAGATCTCCACCAAAGCACTGCAATGTGTACACCGTACACCCCAGATCCACTAACAATACATGCATGATAACTTAAAAAGAAGACGCATTAGAGATTATACTGCACTGTTCGGACAAACAGTGATCATCCAGGGTAGGTAAACACCGATACTCTGGGAGAGACAGGCTTCTGGGACCAGGACCAACATGTTCTCTCCCAGCAGGATGGGCTGCTCAGGCAACACCAGAGCAGCCTGGAGAGCTGCCAAGGGAGCCGCTCGCTGCCCTGCTGCAAGTGCGCTCAGAGCACGGCTGAGAGCAGGGCCAAAGCTCCTACGCTGTGTCTTCCCCTGCTCCACGGGCTGAGCAGCCCCCAGCAGAAATTCACCTAAAGCCAGGGGGATAATCAGCGGGCAAACAGTTGAATTAACCAAAGAAGAAAAGAAAAAAAAAAAATTCCCAGTAAGGCCCAGAATTATAGTTAGGAGAGACGCTAGACCAATCCCTTCACAAGTCCTAAAAGGAGTCAGAACTAAGCAAGGCCAGGTGCAGCCAAACCAGCCTGCCAGGATGCAACAGAAATTTTTGTTCGAGCAAGGACTGAAGGATTTGGCCTCACAGTCTAGTCCTGCCTTTACTTGTAAATACACAACTCCCTTTAACTTCAGTGGGAACTGCACAAAGGCAGAACTGGACTATAAATATTTAGAATTCAAGTTAGTTGGTGACAAAAAGGACTCGGTATATTTTGTTCTCTGGTTCTAGGCAGCCAGAAACAGACCTGGAAACATAGCCATAAAATGTAACTCTAGATAACTGGGAAACAAAGACTGATACTTATGCAACATAAAACGCTAAGCAAGCGCTATGTGTTGTAGAGTATTTCGAAGTGCTTGCATTTACCATTAGCCCAGCAAATCCTTAACACTCGGAGAGTAGCTCTTTTAAAATGATTAATCTCAAAGTTGTACAGATTGTACGAAGATTAATAAAAATGAAGGTTTTACAGATGAGAATGTGTGACGAAAAACAGAGCAGCTTTAGAGAGTTGTATCAATCTAAGTGGTTATAAAAAAACTCATAAAAGATGACACTCTAATCTGAATATTTTAAAAAATAATCAAGCTGCAATTTCTCTCTCACACCATTTTTACTTTGCTAAACTGAAATTGTCTGTCTAATGTATAAAGCAGTTACAACCTAATCTGAAGAGTCAAGCTTTTTATTATTATTTCATAAACCAAAAAAGGGAAGCTTTAGGGCATACTGAGGAGAGTTAGAAAATTTCAGATGAAACGTGAATACACATTGATTCATGAGATTCAGACTTGGAAGAATAAAAAAAGCCAGAAAGCAAGATTACATAAAACAGGCACCACATTAAGCATCCATTTAATTGTGTTTCAATGCAGGAACAGGAATTTTAGGGTTTAGAAACAGAGCCAAAAATGAGGCAAAGTGAGGGTGTGGGCTAGTCCCGTTGATAACAGAACATAAAGGAAGAGAAGTAGAGTTAATTCCCTCTGCTAAAATATTTACCATCCTAGCACCCTGGGAAAAATATGTATGGAGACAGCAAAAAGATTCTGATTAGTTATATAGAAGATCATGTTTCTGCCTGTTTTTTGTCTAATACTATTACGGAGGGTGGAGTATAAAGCTGCATTTTTATCTGCACTTTCCAAGGCAAAGGAATACTAAAAAATCTGATTTCACAGATTACAGCCCTTCTGCCATCTTCAATGAGAAAACCAGCTGGTTGATGAAAGGAAGGCACTGGATTTTCAGGGGACCCTAGTCTCTCTGACTTCAATAGTCCTTGTTTGGTTTGGGTTTTTTTGCCATTGACCTGAGTGGAATCAGGATTTCACCCAACACTTCCCTTCAAAATGAGACCCTCGGCCATCAGTGGGAAAGGGGAAATTCAGTATTAGAGACAATAGGTCATTGTCCATTTCCAATTCACCTTGATTGCAGAACTGAACCCAAGTAGGAAGTTTTGCACCTCCAAATTTTACTAATAATACCACCAAAGCTAAACAGAAAACCCTTTACAATTCACTCCTAGACAAAATGTTTTCACTGTTTTGTTTTAGATGCAGTTTTAATAGTGTTCTACAGAGATCATACCTAATTTTCCTTCCAGTGAGCCTGAGCAAGCAGCAATAAATACAAATTTCTGTGGAACATGCTGACTATTTAACACCCAGGCAAAACCAAAAAGGGAAAAAAAAAATTTTTGTCTAGTTACATACTCCATTTCAGATGACTGTTGGAAATATGGATCAAAACTTTTTACTTGAGCAGCTGAAGAGACAACTATGCAATATTTCTGTTAAGTCTTGCTGTTGGGTATGTGGCTACACTTCTTGTCTACCATGCCATATCATTTCCTGCTTGGTGTAAGTTATTTCCATGTCACTTTTATATAGAACCCACCAAAATATCAAGGAGGGTTTTATAGTCATGAGGTCTACCTCTACAACACTATGAAGGGAAACAGTATTTTCCACATTGAACAAATAAGAAAGCAACGCAGAAATATTAAGGACAGAAACTGATGGGAAAGGTGTCCACTAATGTGGGACATCCATTTTGAGATGTCTGGGACCTGAGTTCTCAGGGTAATAAGCAAAGGACCCACTGACTTTCCTGCAACAGTATAAACCTGATCTCAGCTGCTCCAAACAAAACACCACAAAATAGGGAACAAACCATCAGCAAACGGTCTGAAGAGATAAAATCCAGTCCCACAGTGATGTTCACTGCCTTAACCATGAAGTTTTCCTTTCAGATCCTTGAAGCCGCCAGTTTGTATGACAGTTCTCGCAGACAACAAGCCAGCCCTCCCTCTTGTCTACCCAAAGTTCAGAAGGTGACAGAGAAGCCCCTGGACAAACAGGCAACACATAATCAACACACTAGCTCACAAGGCACTGTTCTTCCCTCACAGGAGTTATAAACACAACTTGAGCTCAATCTTTGGCATTCAGAACCTAAGTGAAAATCTACAACACAGATTCAAGTCACTTGGACTATATGGTAGCAGCAGTGGGTTGTCTTCTTTTCCAGGGCCAACTCCTTGCAGAGAGAAGCTCAGTTTGGGCCATCAGACTTCCTTTTGGTTTTCCAGCAAGTAGAAACATCTAGAATTCACGGCTGCAGCCTTTTCTATCTGCTTCCCCATCTACACCTCTATCCCCTTCTCCTGCCAGTCTACCACGTTGTTGCACTCTGCCAGAAGACAACATCTCTGTTCACCTTATGTGTCTCTCTCCACCACTTAGCAATGGCTGGCCAGGCACTCTATTCCATACCTTTTACTGCCCACTTCTGCTTGTCACTCAGGCCATGTCTTCTGCAGTTCCCTAATGCTTGCACCTACTGAAAGCACTCAAAGACTAAAACCCACCGAGATGAAGAAACTTCTTGCCCTCCGTTCCAGTATCTGACATTAAAATATCCAGGGAGGAAAAAAAACACTCAGGAAAAAAAGTCTTCTAAGGCCTTAAAGGCATAGGCTGAAGCAGGCTCTCAGCAGATAAAATCATCTGATAGTTTAGACGCCAGGCTCTTGCTTCTGATCACACACAAACAGGACTGTTCAGAAGCTTGCAACTCAACGGGAATGATTTTCACAGTCACTGAAAAGGACACAGCTTTGGCCACCTGACAGTACTCCTTGCCAAACTGCAAACCTTCAATCTGCAGCGAGGAGATTATGGAGCTGATCCGTCCAATAGTGGCAAGAACGTAAACAGCAAAAACCAGAATCCTCTCAGATAAACTGCTAGATAACTTAAGCATAGAAGCTGTTAACTAACTCTACCCAAAATGCATGGCAAGAGCTTCATTTCAGTATACTAAACTTACGCTAAACGTGAACCCAGAAAGCATGCTACTGAGCTGGTCTACTGTCAAGTATAAAGTGTATGACCATAAGTTTTATATAATTGCAGAGTTCTCTAACTATTTGCAGAACTTACTGGTAATGTTTTCTTCCTTCTTATAATGTGCAAAAGTCTTATCGAAGCCAGGAAGAAGTGCTGGGCAGAACTCAAGGCAGGGAGCTAAACAAGGACTGTCATCGTTGGACAGAATGTAGAAGCTCTATATTTCAACAGAAAGATTGATTCCAAAATTCTTAAATTACAACTGCAAGATTGAGAAAAGCATCTGAAATACTAAACGCCTGGGAATCACTTATGAACAGTTCATATATTTTAAAGATGTAAATCTTGGGAAGAATACCTTATGTTCATGGCAACTGAGATTGGAGGTACTGTGTATTGTAACTCTCAGCCAGAAAAGACAGATAACTATTTTGGCTCATATTACCAGTGATGAGGCTATGTCTAGCACTGATTTTCCACAGATTCTACAATCTTGGCCTATACCAAAACTTTCAGCTTTGTTTTACCATAGATCATTCATCTTGATTTCTTCCCCCCGCCCCCCCGCTTTCATGCATCCTAGGTCACATACTTTACACTGCTAACAGTCTGACTCCTGGACAAGTAAGAAGCCATTTATTTTGTTCAGTACTCCTTTAATATTTCTATTGTGTCGTCTTTTTTTTTTTTTCACTGAGTTCCCCAAAGAATAACCTCTTCCTTGCTTTAATAACTTGGACCTCGGTCAAGGTTGATGTGTTTCTCCATTTTGCAGGATATTTTCTTCAGAAGAGACAAAACAGTGTCTAATATTGCCATGACTGATCTCTAAAGGGTACAGTTTAAAGAGGAAATCAAAAACACTTACGGCAAAAAAAAGAACTCGGAAATAACCTTTACAAAGAGAGGATCGGCAGCAAAGATACCGAACTGTACACAACGGTAGGATTTGGGGATCTCCTCTAACCACAAGAGAGCTCCTTGACGGATCTCTTCAGGCTCAATTCTCTCGTTCATTTCAATACAAATAGTTTACTATGCTGCTATCTTCTCCCTCTAACCTTCAAACACCATTTGTGAATGAGCGAGAAGCAGACCCTTAGTATTTTTTCCTTTGTGATGCTACAGCACTGCACACAAAGTCCACCCTGAACAAGGTTTTCACATCTATGGACAACCACATGGAAGTATAGATCTACGCGGGCTTTTCTAGACTTGCGTTGTTCGCTTGAGACTGCGCGTGCCTGGACACTGAGAACGTTTCAACGCAAGTCGGTGATACCTACCTTCGGTAGGGGAGTTTTCGTAGCCAGTTACCTACCGAGGGCAGAGCAGGCGATCTTTGGCTTTCTCTTGGCCAAGATCAAGGGCGGACCTTTGGCTCGCGGCAGCGGCGGTAGACCAAACAAGGTGAAGACACGCTACTGCCCCAACCCAGCGGCTCTCGGCCCTACCTCACGCTCCCCGGGGCGCGCCGGAGGGCGACCGGCCGGGAGGCAGCAGGACTACTGGAGGCAGCGGGCTGCCGAGCGGCCCGCCACCGCCACCGGGCCCCCGGGCTTCGCGCCGCCTTGCCGGCCCCTTCTCCCTCTCCTCCCGCAGCCCGCCGGTCCCGGGGGAGCGGGAGGCCGGGTGCGGGCAGGGGGCAGGCCCGGCGGGGGAGATGCCCGCCCGGGCCGGGAGCGGCGGCCCCCCCCCAGCGGCCGCCACCCCGGCGGGGCCCCGCGGCGCCTCGGGGCCTTCCTGCCCGCCCAGCGGCAGGAAGCCCCGCGGGGGAGGCGGGCCGGAGCCTCTTCCCGGCAGGTGGGAGGGCGACAATGGCCGGGAGGAAGGAAGCCGGGAGGCGGCAGGGCCGGGACACAGGACGCAGGGCCTGGCGAAGGGAGGGAAAGGGAAGAGGGACGGGAGGGAAGGGGCGACAACTCGAGGAGGAGAGCGCCGAGGGGCCGCAGCTGCCCCGCCGGGACCCGGGCCCGGCCCGGGGACACCCCCCAGCCACCCCCGGGCCGGCCCCGGCGGAGCCGCGCTGCCCTCGGCTGGCCTGGAGCCCCGCGGGGGCAGAGCGGGGCGGCCGCCGGGGAGCTTCGCCTCTGCGGTGCCTGCCGCCTGACTCGGAGAGCCCGGACCAGCCGGCACCCGGAGGCCTAACGGGGGTTATTACAAGCGTCTTTAAAAAAGAGGGGCAGCTACAGCCAGGTGACGAGGCACTGTCGGAACCGGCCGGTGTTTTCCCGTGCTGGTGACCGGATTCGAGTCGTAAAATAGAAGATAAAGTTAGCTCAGTAACACGGCTACGCTGGGGCAAAAGATTAGAAAAGGAGAAAGCACCTTACCCCTTCAGTGTGGATCCCAAGTTCATTTGATTCCATGTCATGCACTCAAGCTGTGAGGTCATTTGGTATAAATTGTCACTGTTGTGAAAATATGTAGAATTAGAACTACAATTGCAGCGATCGAATAAAAACCAATACGTCAAGACAGCAACATTTTCTTCGTTATTGTTTTTAAATACATAACGGTAGAAAGTGAAATTATTTTACATAATCCCTTTTATCGATGTATTGTGAATTAACAAAAAAAAAAAAAGGAAAGGAAATAGAAGAATGGCTGTGGATTGAAAAGTCTCTTTGAATCTGCAAGCCTGTCAACTTGCAAATAGCTGGAAGCGGAGACATAACACTTTTTCCTTACAGAACAGTAGCATCCGATATTGGCACACTGAAATTAATGAAACGAATATAGGCAGCCTGGCGGGCTAACGAAGCGGATTATCTGTTTTAAGAAGGCAAATCTGTTAACTGTTTTAACCAGGAGTGTGAGAGACCACGTGGTTAATGGAGTGAGGCAGCTATCGTGACTCGTGATGGATGTTGCTACGCAGAGGGGCTTGACAAGCGGGAGAAAAATGGAGTGGCCGAGCGATAAACGAAGCTCAGCGCTGGAATAGGCTCTTTCCCCGCCGGTGCGCACCGAAGGCAGCACGGGCGGGGGGGGGGGGGGGGCTGCAGACCGCCGTTTCCCCACCACCGTTCTCCTCTCCGCAGCGGCACACCCGGGGCAGGGCCGGCCCCGGGACGCTGCCGCCGCCGAGACCCGCGGAGCCCCGCGGAGCCCCGCGGAGCGGCTCGCCCGGTCGGGCCCTCCCCAAAGCCGTCGGCTGTGGCATGCAGCCCCCCCGGGGCAGGCTGCGGGGGCTCCCCAAAGCGCAGCTCCCCGCCGCCGCGCAGGCTCGCCCCGGAGAGCCGCCGCGGGGGGGGACACACACGAGGCGGGAGCCCCCGGGCCTTTCAGCGGGGCTCTGTGATTGATGCCGCGGAACAGCCGCTCACAATAAACGCACGTCTCCCTGTTGATTGATTACACCTAAATTCGCTGGACTTACGCGGTGAATTTAGATCATTCTGTTATTAGAAGAGGGTCTTTTTTTTTTTCTTCGTGGCAGGTAGAAGCGACCTAAAAAAGTCAGATTCCAGTGGGAAGCTTTTGCATATAAAAACAAATTAAGTGACTTCAATCTCGAAGTATGTGTAATATCATTTGTCAGTATCACTGGACACTATTATTCATTAGTGTGTCTGAAGTGCTATTATGCTACTACAATGTCCTGCATATCAGCTCAGGAATTGTTAAACTCTCCTGCAGTTTCCCCATTTGCAATAGCAGTCCGTGCTGGTCTGTGCCAACTACGTTTTGCAATTCCACGAATTCTTCCTGTAATGCTGCTGTAATTAATTCCTCCAGGACCCTGATTTTTATTAGAAGTGCCCGCCCGATGCATTTACAGCAGGAGATTTCCCTTTAACTTTCTTTCGCTTGACAGTTCATTTATAAGAGCCTCCCCCACAATATCCACTTTTTCCCCTCCTTTGCTTTTTCATAAAGCAATACACTTACTCATCTTGTCACTAGCTCGCAGCCACTGTATTGCATGCCGCCTTTGGGTGACAGTCTCCAAAACAAACCGCTCCGAAACCAGCGCAATGTCCGGCGGCGAGGTGAAGCCGCAGCTCACCGTCTTCGCCTCCCCGTCCAAAGCTCCCTCCTGCCCTCCCCGATTTACCGCCGCGCTTCGCTGCTGCCTTTGCAGCTCCGACAAAAGCTTACCGGCGGAGCCCGAGCTGGCTTCAGCCTTTGAAGGGAGCCCGGAGCGGCTTTCGGGCAGGCTGGGCGTCCTGTAAAGCACTCGGAGAACGAAAGCGAGCGAAACTCCGCTCCTCCTGCTAAACCCCGCTCTGCCGCAGCCGGTCCCGCTGGCTCGGGCCGGCCCCGGCAGAGACCCGCAGCCCTCGTCCCTCCTCGCCCTCCCGTGCAGCTGCCGTGGGGCAGGAGCCGGGGGAATGAGTGCCGGGGAGAGCAGGCGCCCCTGCTCGGCACCCCACGGCGCCCCGGCTCGGCACCCCACGCCACCCCGGGCTCGGCACCCCACGCCAGGCCGGGCCGGGCCGCCCCCCCCCGGCGCCGGAGCCGAGCGGGGCCGCGTTTCAGCTGCGCGACTTGGGGAGAAGGAGACAAGTCTGACTTGAGGCCCCGACAGCGGATTCCCGCGGGATGGGCTGCGTGGGCTCTGCCCCGGCACCGGGGTGCCCACGCAGGGGCACCCCCACAGCCCTCACGGGGGCTGCAGAGGGGGTCTGGGTGATCTCTGCTGCCGGCAGTGGCCAAGGGGAGAAATTTCTTTTCCGTGGAAACGCTGAGCCCACGACCCTGCGAGGGTTTTCCATCTGGAAAAACCCGGGATTGCCCAAGATTTGGCTAAACCCTGCGAGAGCCGCCCTGGGGCGGGAGGCGGGTGGGCGCCGCCGGGCCCCGCGCCCCGGCGAGCCCGGAGGCGGGAATGGCCGCGCCGGCCAGCGTTTGCCCGGGGGCCACCGGGCAACGGCACAGGATTAAACATCTCGCATCTGACATGTGACAGAGAACAGGACATCCCTAACTCCGTTTACGCTTCGCCGTGGTTTGCTATTGACAGTACCGTGAGATGATCTCATGGAATTAACAGCTCCTCTCAAAATCTCGGCTTTGGATGAGGTCTGAATGATGAGACGGAAAGCGGGGTCTCCGGGGATATGCCTGCACTGATTCCAATCTGAATCCTTGGCCATCCAAACGGCCACAAAGAAGACACTAAAAATAACTTATTTTCATTACAGAGATGCTTTTAAAGAGAAACGAGAGGAAGAGGGGGAACATTTCTACAACGGGGATTAATGTAAGTTGGAGTGGAATAAAAGGAAGTCAACGCTGAGCAAAAAGGGAACTTAAAAGGAAACCAGTAGTAGATCATATAGAGTTTGTTTTGGCCTGCATTGCAGTATTACCGAGTTCTTGACCTCTGCACAGAAAGAGCTATAATCTGAACTGAGACTCCTCCACTTTTAAAGTCTTTGTAAGTGTGACTCACAGTAAATTTTCAACATCGAGCATGTTTACTACATTAAACAGCGCGAGGTAGAAAAGTTCACATCACCATTTTAATGGACCCACAAATGCTAGTCATCTAATGCACACTTGCAATCTGCGCGGGTTTGTCATCCATGTCCAGCTATCAACAACAGGCGCAGGATTCCTTGGCAGAGGAGCGGGCTGCACTATAAACTGAGAGCAAGTAGTTGCCGAGGCGAGAGATTTCAGAGATACTTTTGCTTCCAGTATAGGAATTACGATCCTTGAACCGTTTCTTTCAAGCCGTCGCCTTCCCGGCTGCTTTGCCTTGGTGCGGGAGAGAAGGCGACGCTCTTCGGCCCCAGGCCCGCCCCGGTACCCCTCGGCACTGCAGGGGGGGCTGGCAGCAGCCGGGCCGGGACCTCTCCCGGCCGAGGGACCCGCCGCTCACGCCCACTCGCGACCCGGCGCGGCTCCCCGCGCCAGCCGGCGAGCTGACGGGGAAGAGAGCATCAGGTGGGGGGGGGGTCACTCCTGCCTCTCCAAGCGGCTGCTGTCTCGCCCCACCTCCGCTCGGGAAAGAATTGCCCCCCGGGTCGCGTTTCGGCGCTGAGAGACCCCAGACGGGGGATGAAGGAGGGATGGGGCCCGGCGGGCCTCGGCCCGGGGGTGGGGGGAGGATGGACGGGGACCGCAAACGACGCCCGTCCCGGGGAAGCGCAAAGGAGAGGCGGTGCGGGGCAAACACCGGCCGTGGCATCCCGCCGGAGAAAGAGGCAACACCTCCCGCTCCCGAGCTCGGTTCCTCCGGCCACGTCGCCCCCTCTCCACCGCTAAAGGCGAACGGGAGCGCCCGCTGTCCTCGGCCAGTGCGAGGAGCGACAGACGCGACGAACCTCGTCGCGCCGGGGATGAGCAGGTGATGCGCGCAGCGGGCACGGCCGCGGCCGCGGACAGCCTCACCGCCCCGGCCCTGCCAGCCCCGGCCCTCGGGGGCGGCAACCGAGCCATCAGGTGTCAAAGCAGGGCTGGCAAACTTGACCTGAACTGGGAAAAGCAAAATACATCTTCGCAAAGGAGGTACAGAATAATTAGGGTCTTAAAATAACAATAAAGATTCTGCCAGACCAATACGAATATTGACCAAGACAGTGCGGTCCGTTTTCGGGCCGTTGGAAATGTGGCTAACGAATCACGCCCGTGAGTTTCTACACGGTAAGTAGTCACCCACTTTCTAGGAAGAACACGTGTGTAGTAGGAACAAGAGTTTTTTCCAGATGCTTTCGAAGACGTGCAGGAGGGGACGAGGGGAGGCCGTACCGAGCTCACCCACCTGCTGGGGCTCAGATGCGGGAGTAGGCTTTGTACAACCGGAGCTGCCCTCGACATCGAACAAGTTCTGCCCTGACTTA
Source organism: Aquila chrysaetos chrysaetos (assembly GCF_900496995.4). Lineage (NCBI taxonomy): Eukaryota > Metazoa > Chordata > Aves > Accipitriformes > Accipitridae > Aquila > Aquila chrysaetos. Next base: position 21,450,005 of record NC_044019.1, on the reverse strand, counting down.
CACCCCCACGCATCAGTATTGGCTCCCGTGAGGTTTAAGGGCTTAAATCCTTATCCTACCGAAGTAAGCAGTAAACCTCCCAGGGAGCAGAGTAGGGTCAAGGCTAAGGTCGGGGAGAAATCGGCCGCGTAGCGCAGCGCAGCGCTGCCCACCCGCGCCGGGACCCGGGTCCCGAAGCGCTGGGCGGGAGGTGGCCGCGTTAGGGCGATGCCTGGCCGTGCTACCGTCGGTGAAGGCACACGGAGGAGAGAGCTCTCGGCACAAGCAGCCGTTTCCTATCGGAATCACACCTCCTAGGGCCGGGCTCGCTCCACTAAAGAGGACAAACGCCGCAGGAGGGAGCGCCCGCCGTGCCGCCGCCGGGACCCCCGACACGGGAGCCCCGGGGCCCGGGGGGGCTGGGGAGAGCGGCGGCTGCCCGCGGCGGCTCGGAGCTGCCCTCCCCAAGCCTCCCTACAAACCGTATTTATAGATTTCCCTGCGAGGCGAGCAATCTCTGTCACTTCAGCGCAGGAGTTCGCCCCGCCAATTATTCTGCGAGCTAATCTCTCTGGATAGGCTGCTTTCCTTCCTTCATTACCTCATTCCCTCCTTCCCTTGACGTCAACTCACGTTCATTAGCGAAGTGGCTTCTGGAAGTGACAATTTTGTTGTCCCACGTCCAGTGTTGATTAATCAGAGATGATATAACCGGCCTACAAGAGGAGCCGCTCGCGGCTTCCTTCGCGGAGGCATATTGTTTTGTGTGCGAGAGTTACTTAGCAACTCCGAGATACGGGACTGGCTCCAAGTTCACAAAAAGTTGAAGAATAAATTTGGGGAAACTTCTTTGCTCGCTAAACACGTTGTAAAACTTCAAGAGACACGCCCGGCCCCCACGCCAGATCGAAGAAAACGGGAAGCCGCGCTTGCAACGGACCCGTCTGTTGGCACAGAGAGTTCGTGCATGACCAAAGCTCCAGATGCACCTTTCTCCCAGCAAGGAAATCCGATAGGTTTATTGCCCCGTTTTCAATACATAACCTCCCTGCAGGCCAGTCCCCGTCGCTCCTGGGAGCCATCGGAAGGGCTCTTGGTCTGCAAGACGAAGCCCCTGGACGGAGCCGAGTTTTAATTGCCTGCCCCATTCCCGTACCACGCTCTGGCCATCGCTGTTGCTCACCAGCGAGCGCTCCCACATCTTCCCGGCCTCGGGGAAGAGCGGCGGCAGGGGCTCCCAGCGCCGGCAGCGGGCAGAAGGCGCAGGGGCAGGGGCCGCGCCGACCGCTGCGCCTTGCGGGTCGGATCCTGTCCCCGGAGCGGGCCGCCTCCGCTCTGCAGCCTGAGCCGAGGCGGGGGGGACGGGTGTAGGGCGGCGGTGGCGGGACCGCGCCCGCCTCGGGCAGTGAGGGGATGCTCCGGAGCGGGTCTGGGCCAGGCTCCGCTGGGCTGCCCCGGGCACTTCCCCTCCTCCCGGCGCGGATGAGCGCACCTGGGCAAATCCCAAACCCTTCGCACCGGCGGGCTTCGGGACAGGCGTGCTCCGAGGAGGCCGGGCAGCCCGGCTCCCCGCTTGCCCAGAGGCGGCCGGCACCTGCCGCCGGAGAGCGGCTGCCCCGAGCCGGCAGCAGAATGCCCGAGCCCGGCGGTGGATGCTCGGCCAGCGCCGAGCGGCGCCGGCACCCCCCGCGAACCCCGGCCCGGGAGGACGAGGCGGCCCGGGGAAGCTCCGAGACACGGCGGGGCCCGGGGCGGAGGGTGCGGCGTCTTTTTTGGTTTTGTGGGGCTTTTTTTGGTTTTGTGGTTTTTTTTTTTTGTTTTGTGGGTTTTTTTTGGTTTTGTGGGGGTTTTTTGGTTTTGTGGGGGTTTTTTGGTTTTTGGGGGTGGGGTTTTGTTTTGGTTTGGTTTTGTGTTTTTGTTTTGGTTTTGGTTGGTTGGTTTTGGTTTTGTTTTGTTTTGTTTTTAAACTTGTGAATCTTTTTTTTTTTTTTTTGAGAAGGGAAAAAATAAGTCTGTTTCCTTCCAGAAAGGAGAAAGCTGTTTGAACGGCATGTGGGGGAGAGAGCACGTCCGAACAACAACTCGCGCAAAAGGAGGCAAGGCAAAGCTCCCTGCCGGCGGAGGTACCTGTTGTAGGGGGTCCGGAGGAGCAGGGCCTGACTGCCCGTGCAGCTGTCGGTGGGCGTGTGGCAGCCGTACACCGGGGGAGGCACCGAGTACTGCTGGTCCCCTGCGGAGAAAGCGGCACAGAGTTAACCCCCGCGGCGACCGGCCGTTCCCCCCCCCCGCCGCCCCGCTCTGCAGCGGGGGCTGCAGGGCCCCCTCCTCCAGCGTTTGCGCAGCTCTAGCTCCGTGCCGGGCCTGCGGGAGGGGGCAGCGGCGCGACTCCGGAGCCGCTCCGGATTGCTGGCCGGCCGCCAGCGCCCTCTGAGACGGGGCCCCGCGGTCGGGAGCGCGGTCCGCACCCGCGGAGACTGAAATTACCTAGCGAGGGCTGCTGGCTGATGGGGTCCTCGTGTTTGAAGGAGTGGTTTGTGAACTGGGCGGCGTGGTGAGACGGCGTGTGGCCGTAGCTGGGGGTCCCGTCAAACGCCACGGTGCTGTAACCTGCCGAAGAGACCGCGGCGGGGTTAGGAGGCACCTTGAGCCCTCGGGGCCACCAACTCCCCGCGAAGCCTCTCGCCGCCACGCACCCACCGCACCGCCGCGGGCTGCCGAGATGCCTGGCCTTTACCGCACCGTGCTCCCCTTCCCCCGGTGCTGCTGCCCACCGTGGGGGAAAAGGCACGGGAAGGCCGTGCCCCTCCGTTCACTCTCCCCCCAGCACACGCACTTCGCAAGGCTGCGGGCGCAGGGCGGTGCGGGTGGGACCCCGTGGGACGCCCCCCCACCACCACCCCCGCCGCGGGGAGAGGCGAGCCGGGCAGCCCGCTCCGAGGGGCGGAAAGTCGGAAGTCTCGTTCGTCTTTAAAGAGAACAGATCGGCTTCGGTAATAAAAAGGATGTTTTCATTAATTGTTGCTCATATTAAAGAGGAAGATTCCCATCTGCTCAGTGTACTCCTCTGCCGTTTCCAATTTAGAAGTTACCCTTTAATCTTTCTTACTTTTTTTTCTTTTTAAGAGCAGCTTTCTGAAGAGTCTGCAATAAAGAGGCGGAATGTTACATGCAAAAATAAAACTCCTCCTTTCAGCGAAAATTGCTCTCCAAAATAATAAACAGCCTATTTTGTTTCCTACACCGAGCAGATTCAGATGGAAAGAGACCACCTCTGCTGACCCCGGGCCGACACGAAATCGTAAATCAGGTGCTTGGACACCAACTTTCATTAATGACTTGGAGCTGGCTAAACAACTTCAGCTAAAAAAGTAATTACAAAGTAATATTATCTCAGAGGCTTCTTGGCTCATCAGCATTTACCCCGAGAACCAAGCTCCTCCAAGAGTCACTCTTCCAAAAAACCAAAACAAAACAGAAAGCCCGACACGGGCTGGGAAAAGAAACCAACCTGACGAGGAGTGCTCCCTCCCTCACACCCCTCCCTCTTAACCCGCTTATTCCAGCACAGGCATCCTCCACAGCCCGTCTGGATGTGGCGTGTGGCCGGAGGGTGACTTTGTTAGTCGAGGGGGAGCACTCGGGACTGTTTTGAGGGTCCTCTCTCAGTTCCCTTCGGTGCCGAGTGCTCGGCGCTGTGCAGGTCTGCTTCACCACCGGCGATCACAGAGGATTTCACAGGGAATAAAATGGAGAGGCAACAAAGGGATCCGGTTGTTGCTTCTCCATTTTATTCTCTCTGCAGACAGCCTAGATCCAGCTACATTACAGGACTGAACTGACCTGCGGCGTTGCGCGGGAGAAATGAAGGAAGCAATGGGGAGGAGGATGGAAAAAAAATCCAGAAGACTTTGAAACCTTCGCCTCCGCAGTGATTTTAAGCCGGCCCTGAGACTGCGGGGCCGGGACAGAAGTGGGACTGACTCGTCCCCGGCCAAATCTCTCTGGCATCCCCCTCGCCCTAGGAGCAGAGCTCCTTTCGCGGCGATGCGAGCAGAGCAGCGTTGACAGGCCGGTACCTTACGGGCTCCCATCCCACAGCTGTTTCTCGCTCCTTATCTCCTCCCTTAGCCCTCAGGGTAGAGGCTCAACCTTCAACTCCCTTTTCCCCATTTCCCTCTGCCTCTTTTTTAACTTTCAGAAAACACTGACACTTTCTACGTTACTTTTGGCCCGACGCAGACTTTCGGTGACCTTCAAAACTCAGCTCAGAGCAGAACGAGGTTTTGGCCGCATTTTCCGGTGTTGCCTGACCAAAGCTTCAGGAATGTGATAAGAAAGTTGAGTTCTGAACCGAGCTGCCGATAGTGAGGTCTCTTTAATTAGGGCGTTATCAGAGCCAGGCCTGATTAAAATGTGCTGAAAATAATTGAAAGTTGTACATCTGCTGGAGAACGGGGCCTGCTGGAGGCATCCAGTTGTTGGAGGAGCCCAGCTGGATGAAAGAGGCGAACGAGAAGAGGAAAATTGGGCAGAGGTTTCAAAGCCTTAGCTCCCTAACCCCCACCCCATCCCAGGCTTGGCAGAAATGTCATCGCAGAGGCAAGGTAGCGTCTTTCCCACGGTCGGAGGAACCGGCTAAAAAAAAAAATAGTAGTTCAACCTTGAGGAGAGCCAAAGCAAAAACATTTTATCCAATCACGGGGAAAAAAAAAAAAAAAGCAACCACCGAATTCCTCCTTGCCGAAAGAGCTCGCTGCGTGTTGCCGAAAATAGTTGTGGCTAAGCCCCAGTGCGGGGAGGCAGCCCCGAGCTGAAGGGACACCCCATACCCCCCCTCCGCGGGCGCAGAGAGCGGCCTGGCGGGGTGTGGTGGGGGGGGAGCCGGGACACGGCCCCTGCTCCCCGGGACACGGCCCTTTCCTCCAGGTTCTTGCAGGGCCTCGATCCGCCCGGCCGGGGCCGTGGCGGAGCAGAGCTGTAAGGCCGCTGGGCCCCGGCTCCGCAGGCACGTACAGGTGTGTGTGGGTGTGTGGTTGTGGGTGTGTGGTTGTGTTTGTGTGTGCGCAGGGCTTGCGGTGCCGCAGACCGCGCACTGCCCGCAGGGCGCCGGAGACTGAGCAAAGCTCACTGCGGGCTCCCTGTTCTGGGGTGTTAAAGGCTCCGTTTAAAGGTGGTTAAACTCAGACGACAGGATGGCGCGGGGTCGCAGCTATTTTGTCCCTCGCCCACCCGCTCACCCACCCGGGCCCAGTTTAATTCCCTCACCCTCCTCTCCACCTCCTCGTCGCTATTTCGGCCCAGCGATTACAAATCCTCTCCGATGTCTAAAATCCCTTCAGATGTCTTAAAAAAATCCCCGCCGGAGCTCCCTGGCCCGGCGTGCTCTGTGCTGGGGCGATCGGAGGCCGCGCCCCGCCGGGTCCCGCCGCTCGCAGCCTGGGGCCCCGGGGCCTCGCCGCCGGCCCGGCCCGGCGCGGCGCGGCCGAGCCTCTCCCCGAGCTCCGGGGATGCTGCCCATCTTTCCCAGCACGGCCCTGGCGCCCCGCTCCGCGGTTTCCGACGTTAGAGCCGGGCGCTGGGCGGACAGCGGGGTCAGGCCCCGGGGGCCGAAGGCAGCAGAGCGGTGGCTCCGGGACGGCGACCCGGCACTGCCCGGGGGAGGCGGCCCCGTGCGCGGCCGCGCTGCTGAACAACCGCTTCCCCTCCGCCGCCATCGCCTCTCTCGGCTGCGAACGTCGCCTCGGGCCGCCACGCCGGCCTCGGGCCAGCTCTCGGCGGCTAGCACACAGCGCGCCCGCCCGGCCTCGGCCTCCGCTCCGGCTCCTCGCCCTGCCTCCCTTCGCCAGCCGCCAGAGAGCCGGGGGGCAGCCCGTATCGCCCGCGTCCTCCCGGGGCGGTCGCGTCCAGCCCCGCTCTGCGGGTACGCCGTTACCCCCGCGGCTTACAGCAAGCCCGAGCTGCGGGCTGGGCGCGGACGACCCCGCGCCAAGAGCGGCGAGACCCCGGCGAGTCGTCCCGCTCCGGCCGGGCCGCGCACCCTCCGCCGCTCGCCCGTTCCCCGAGTCTCGGGGCCGCGACGGCCCGACCCCCCCCTCGGCCAGACCCCGGCGCCTCGCCCGGGGCCGGGGAGTTGCGGGGCAGGCGCTCGACAGCCCGCGCCTCCGGGGCCAGCTGAAGGAGGGGGAACAGGACCCGAGAGGTCTCGGGCAAGCTCTCCGCACGCTCGCCCCCTTGCCCTTCTTCCTCGCGTTTGCACCAGTAGATGTTTATACTGCAGCGTCTGGAAGAAAAACGATTAGATGATGATGATGCCGGTGCCACGCGCAGGGGGTGACCCACCGCCCGGCCCTGCAGCCCACGGGAATTTCCCAGGGCGGTGCAAACAGCAGCGTGTCCTGGCCACGGGGATGCTGAACAGAAACTGCGAGGCGCCCCTGCTTGTATAGCCCGGCCTGGGGGCATTCAGCGTTCCCGAGGTTAATTCGACGAGGGGCTTGAAAGCGCTAACGTGCGCACAGCGGTTTTCGGATACAGGAGGAGGTTTGGAGGTACACCCCCCACCCCCGCCCCCGCCGCCAAGATCTGTAGGGGGAACTGTTTCGGGGCACCGGCCCCATCTCCATTCCAGGACTTGCGCCGTCCCCGGCCCGAACAAACCTTTGCGAGGCGAGAGGCTGCTCCAACCCGGGGAGGGGGGCGGAGGGGGCTCCAGCCCGCCCGGCAGAGCCGCCCGCTGCCCCACGGAGGCGTGGGGGCGAGCGACTCGTGGCTCCCAAAACTCCGCGGAGCGACGTGGCCGCCGCACGGGGAGGGAAAGGAGGCACGGAAGGGCAGGCACGGAAGGGCTGGCTCGCCTAACCCTGCCCGGCTGCTGCGGAGAAAGGCCGGGCTCGGTGTTTACATCAAGCGCGGCCCGGCGAGGCTAAGCGGACGCCTCCGGGGGCCGCCCCCCCCCGAGCCCGGGGCGCCCGGGCGCGCTGCCCTTACCCTGGTTGCGGATGGCTTGCTGGCTCTCCAAGCAGTTGGGCAGGTAGGGCCCGTTGGGGAACATCCGAGCCTGGCCGGAGGGCGGCTGGCTGGGCGGCGGGGCGCCGAAGGGCCCGTAGCGGCAAGCCCCGGCCGTGCCGGTGAACTGGCCGGAGAAGTGGACGGTGAAGGCGCTCAGGTATTGCTCCTCGTGGGGGTCCGACCCGTTCCAGCTCGGCTCCTGCTTGATGAAGGAGTGCGGCCCCAGCGAGCCGTAGGAGGCCCCGGGGGGGAAGTCCAGGACGGGAGCCCACTGCGCCGCGCTGCTCACCGGCATGGTGCAGTTGCTGTTGCTCGGCAGGGAGGGCACGGAGGGCAGCAGCGCGTTGAGGTCTCGGACGTCGGAGCCCATCTGCTCGCAGACCTTCTGCCTGCCGCCGGGCAGCCAGTCTCCCCCCGGGCCGCACTTGTTCCAGGACACCTGGCCCCTGCCCGCCAAGCCGGAGGCCGGCTCCGGCTGCAGGCACCAGGCTGGCGAGCTCAGCCCTTTGGGGGAAGTTTGCTCCGCGACGCAGCTCCCCGGGTCCAGCCCTGCGGGAGCCGGCAGCAGCGACAGGGAAAGGTTGTTCTCCAGGATCGCCTCCGGGCTTGCACCCGCTCGCAGCGCAGGGCAGGGCAGGGCGGGGTGTGCGTTGTGTCGGTGTGTCCGCGCGGGTGTGTGTCTGTCTGTCTGTCTGTGCGCGTGTCCCTCTGTCCGAGCTAGGGGGGCACAGCCGCCTCGCACGCCTCACCTCGGATGCCTGCTCCCCCTCAACTTTGCAAAGCTCAAATAGAGGCGCTTGCAGGGGAGGAGGAGTCAGCCACGCCGATCCTCCATTCACACAACCTCCGCCGAGGGGCTGCCCACAGCCCGCTCTGCTGAACCCAGCCGGACCAGACACGCGGGGGGGGGGGGGGGGGGGAAGACAAGGAGAGCCGGGGATGGAGGGGGAGAGGTTACTGTGGGAGAATATATTTCCCCTACACATCACTCCCACCCTTCTTCTGGTGCAAGCGCCACTAAATCTCACCCTAACGTCCCTTCGCTTTAGGAGAGACTTGCGAGACCGTTAGAGGGATCCAGGTGGCCAGTAAGTACGTGCCGGCTGACTTCCCCCGCAAGCTCCGTGCATGTGCGTGGGGACTCCCGAGGGCGGCGGGGTCGCAGGCCCTGGGGACGGCGCGGAGAAGCCTCCGCCCTTGCAGGAGCCAGGGGAAGTGACCCGGCCCGGGGCGGGCGGACCCCGTCCCTGCGCGGGGAAAGCGTCTTTCCAGGTGCCTCTCCCGCTATGGGAGGAACCCGCGTCTCCCTGAGCTCCTGCGGGGTCCGGGCTGCCTGCCCGCGCCCCCGCCCCCGCACACCGGGCGCTCCCTGTCCCGGGGGGGGGGGGGGGCGCCGGGCCGCGGCACGTCGCGCAGAGCCGGCCGTGCCAGGGTACAGAGGGCTCCGCCGGCGAGCGGAGAGGAGGGGGCCCTTTGCAAGGGGACCGGGGCCGGCGTGGGCCCGGTCCCAGCCCCGTCCCTCCGACCTGCCCGGGTGTGAGAAGGAAGGAAGCGGCTGGGCGGGCGGGGGAGGATCGCAGCGCTGTGAGTAACCTGCATCGGGGAGGTTCACCTGGCGCTGCTCCTGGGGAGCCCCGGACTCTCTCTTCCCTCCCCAGCCTCCCGGACAGCAGCTCCCCGGCGTGCACCCCGGGGGCGGCGGCGGGAGAGCCCCCTCCCCCCGGCATCTTTCGTACACGTTATCCCCGGACGACGGTCCTTCCAGGCGACGCGGCGGGTTTCTGGTCGGCCCTGGCAGCGAGGGATGCCATGATTTCGGAGGGGCGGGCGGCAGAGCCCCGCGGGACGTGGAGGTACCTGCCGCGGCCAGGCGCCTGCCGGGACCCGGGGCAGAGGCGAGCCCGCAGCCTCCCCCGCGGGAGCCGCTCTCACCAAAGGCGAGAAGAGGCATCCTGCCGTCTTCCTTCAAAACCACTGATTAATAATCACCCGGGGGGGGGGGTGGGGGAGGTTAGCTCCGACGAGCACGCGTGGGACAGCTCCTGGGAGCTGCGCCCCGATGCAGTGTACGCGGGGGGAAGCACCGCGACCCGCGGGCCCCGTCCCTTGCGCATCTTCACCGGCCGCCGTTGAAACGGCGGCACCGAAACCGCCATCGCTCGGCGCACGGCCCGCAGCGCACAGCCGCACCCTCCCTTTGCAGCTAAAATAATAAAAGAAACGCCACGAACATTTACCTGCCGCTGGAAAGACCGAGCCCGTTGTCTTCCCGGTGACAATTTACACTTCGGTATTTCCTTCCCCCCGCGGCCTTAAAGGTTACCGCAAGCATCGCCAATCTTGAAACGATGTTGTAAAATTCAAGGGGTAAATGCTACAACAAAAGAAATTTAAATAGCTCATTATTAGTGTAGCCGAGTATAATTTCATTTTCTCTTTCAACTCTTTAACCAAAACCGTCGGGTTTTGTTATTAGTGAAACGACTTTATTTTTCACAAACTATCTTCAGAGGATTCCCTCTTAAAATCTCTCTTTTGATGCATAAATCTCTTTATTACGGAAATCTACGTGTAACGTGAGAGCGAAAGATTTGTCGATTATCTTTGCCGACATTAAAGATCGCCTAAGTTTACAGGATCTGCCGCTCCTTAGGAACACACACACAAAACTAAACCACTCTCGGACAGCGTTTGTGAACGCAGTCGGTGCCGGTGAGGGGGGGCGTGAGCTGCCCTTGCTGACACCGCCGGCCCCCGGCGCTTGCTCCCGCTCTGCTCCCCCGCCCCGGCCGCTCCGGGGCTCCCCGCCGGCCGCAGTCCCCCCGTGCCCGCCGGGGCCTGGCGGGGCCGCGGGGAGCGGCAGGGCCGGGAGCGGGGCTGCTGCTGGGTTTGCTCGTTTCTGTGGCGGACCGACACCTGAGGCTGGTCCCTTTCACCTCGGGCTCTAAAATCCCCAACGTACATACAGAGAGAGAAGTCTTTGGCCAGCCTAAGCGGAGTATTTAATTTCCCGTGAAAACTAGACCTCCCTTGATACAAACAGAAAAAGCCTTTCCCGCAGCGGACTATTTTTCGAACTAGTGGTTTGGTTTGGGTTTGGTTTTTTTTTTTTTTCTTTTCTTTTCTTGAAATAACCTAGCTTGATAAATCTTCTTGAAAGGGAAAGATGTTTTCTTGATCCCTTAGGTCTGCGTTATTCCACCTGGGAAGAAGAACTGCTGAAGTCCTTCCAAATCTTCGCCTCTCTCGCCCTTCCCAGCGGTGAAACACGAAGACCCCTTGGCCATCAGCGCATCCTCCCTCCCCGCGGCTGCCGGCAGCGCCAGCAGCGAGGCTGGAGAAAGCAGTGCTCGGCCGGGGGGGGGGCTCCGGGGCTGCCAGCTCAGCCCTGCGCAGCGCCGTGCACCGGCACCTGCGCCCTCCCGGGCCACCTCAGCCCTGCGGGGCATGGAGCGGGGCCGGCGCGAACAGGGTGGGGATATCCCGGGAGAAACCTTCAGGGCTGCAGCCTGAGGAGGAGGAGGAGGAGGAGGAGGAGGGAAGCCCGGACCCTTCTACGCCGCCACGGGCTGGGGACTTTTGGGAAACGGCCAGCGCCACTTTCCGCAGCCGTTCCCTTCTAGCCAGCACCAGGGAGAGAGAAAAAGCTCCCGCCCCGCACTCCTCTCGCCCAGGCCGGGAGCGCCCCGGCATGCTGAGAGGAGCTGCTCCCGCCGTGCAGGGGACATTTGCTCGCCTCTTCCGCGGAGATCCCGACCCCGATTCCAGTCGCACTCAGGCGTAAATCACCCCATGCCCCGCAAACCGGGCGCCCGGGCCTCGGTGCCTAGCTGAAAGCAATGGCCGGAGAGATGGCAGTTCAGGGACAGCATCTCCCTTGCCGGTATCCAGACCCAGGCGGTCCGGAACTTTTTGCCCTCTCCCCTGCAAACACGGCCCGATCCAAATCTCTGCCAGGCAGCAATCAGGCTTGTTTTGCCCGCTATTCCATAGCTATGGTGATTCCTGATAAGGCTCAATCTTCGACTGTGCTCGAAGCATACTCTACAAGATTAAGCAACAGGTATTTCCTGGACGAGGATTATTCTACTGAGAGTCCCCCTCGATCCTGGGCAAAACGGGCTCGGGAACCTGCTCCAACCTGAGCAGCTCTGAAGCACCTCCCCAGCCGGCGTTTTCCCGTTCCGCTTTCTCCCCTGCCATGCTAACCAGTTAAGGGACCGATACTTCTTACTACACTTTACTAAACTCATAAATGATCCCCTCGCGGCTCGGAGATGGGGGAGACTGACTTAAACAGAGATAAATCCCCAGCCCTTCCAGTCCTGCTCACGCCGCTCACAGCGCGCAGGGGGCTCTGTCTCCTTTCACTCAGGGAGCTGGTCAGAGTTTGATTATTTAAGTGCTAAGAGCAGCAGAAACAAAGCTGCGAAGCATCTCCGGGAGCACATGAACTCATCACGGCGGGCCCAATCCCGCATTCCTCGCTGCCTCCCCGCGCTCCGCCGAGCGCTGCGGGCACCACGGGAGCCGGCAGCCCCCGGCAAGGCGGGACCGGCCTTCCCCGCCTGGGCTGACGGGGGCACTGGCACGCTTTCGAGCCGGGGAGAGGACGTATTGTTTATCCTTCGAGGGGAAAAAAAGCCCTTTTTTTTTTGACGGCACAAAGAGGACCGGTGCGTGCCCCCCTCCCCGGCTCTCCGCCGAGCGGAGCGGGGCACAGGCGGGTCCGGCGCTAGGCTCCCGCCGAGGCCGGGGACCCGGGCCCGGAGCCGACTCCCCGGCCAGAGCGGGGCGGGTGCGAAGGAGCAGGGGCCAGCTTCGGAAACAGCCGCACCGGCGCTGCGCGGTGGCCAGCCTCCTCGGCGCCGGGGGACCGGTACATCTCCCTTCGCCCCGGCTCCTTCCCGGAGCTCGGGGGAGCGCGGCTCGGGGCTCCGCCGGCCGAACGCTCGCCGCTCCGATCGCGACCCCCGGGCCGCGCCGGGCCCCGCCGGGCCGGCACCGGGGAGGGGAGCGGCGGCGGCGGCGGCGGCGGGGCGAGCTCACGGCCCCCGGGCCACCTCCCCAGCGCCTCGACCGGCGTGCGGCGGCGGGGCGCGGAGAGCCGGGCCCGGCCGGTGGGGCTCTGGCCATTATTTTACCGTAAATCTTTGAAACGCTGGAACTAATTACGGAGAGGATATGTCTCAATTTGTTCCGCATTAGTGCCGCGCCGGGACGCAGGCACCGAGCACGGGAAATTGATGAGCCCAGCCCAGCCCAGCCCCGCGGCGCCCCGCCGGGACCGCGGCCCTGACCCCGCGTTCAACCCGGCGAGCGGCCCGGGGGGCGGCGGCGCTCCGCCTCCCGCACCTGCGGGGCCCCCCGGGCCGCTCGACGCCCCCCCCCGGCCGCCGCCGCCGCCCCCGGCCCGGGCGGTGCCCGCTTCAGCGCCGGAGGGGTGCGAGGTGGGGCTCAGGCCAAGTACGCGGTACTACGGGGGCTCTGGGAAATTTATTGGCGTCCCGCTAGGACGAGGCTGGGTATAAATCACGGAGCTGTATAGGGCCATAAAGTATCCCTATGTATCCTGCCCTTGCCCGGGTTCTGGTGAATAGGAGTTCATAGAAAGCTGGGTATCAGTAACATCTCTCAGATCTGGCACGTGTGACATTTTAACGGTCTTAGATATACAGTGGGATATACTTACGGAGCAGCTAAAACTATTATATAGAATTTTTATAGGTATTTGGTACTTACATACAAAAGAAACTGGGGAGGGGGGAGCTCTTGGGTAATATGCTGAGTTCTTGGCATTATCTCTAATGGTTTTGAAAGTAATAAAAGTATTATTTGGGGGGGAAATAAAAAAATATTCTAAAACTTAGTACATTATAAAAGGATGTATGGTAACTGAGATCTAAGGAATTAATTTCTCCCTGGTTGTAGAATGCAGATCCCACTATAAAGGCATCCTCAACTCTAAATGTCATAATACAGAAACAAACCAGTAACAATACCTGCCATGGACACAAATCCAAAGAGTTCTGTGAGCCACCTGGAACACCATCTTTGAATATGGGAAACATAAACCAAACATTTATACATTCAAAAGTGTTAGGAAAGCTCCAGTTGAAGTGGACCTGCTGTCCCCAGCCACACGCTGTGGGATTTCTGGTACCTCACAGGTAAGGAAAGGCAGTTTGTAACTGATGCCACCAGCAGCCTCAGGTCTCACTAACCGTTGGGGATTACAGGACAGGGACAGAAGATGAATTGTCCTTTACCCATTTCTCCAGTAGACTGGCCATGAACATGTTTTCCTAAACACTAACCATCCATGCCTTTATCTTTCAACTTCATTCTTGAACAAACACACTTTAACAATGCAAGCAAAGTTCTTGCAAAGGCTTTTTGTAGCCCTGTGCTAAGACACTCTCTTGACCAGTCCTCCCCAGTGGGAAACTAGTGGGGCTCCAGTAAGGCTGGTCTGTCTTACCTCAGCTGAGGATCTAAATCCCTTTTCACGGGATTTTGTTCTCATCCTACACACTTCAGAGGAATTCACGCACTTAAGCACCTGACTAAGGTCAGGTCCCACTGAAAGAGTGGTCCCACTGAAATCAGCGCTTAAGGACTTCAGTCCACCAGGGTCTAATGCCTTGTACCACACAGCGGGGAAAGCTAAGCGTATCTTCTTTGCCTACGGATGTTCAGCAAGTGTGGAAGAGAAGCAGTGAAGACAATGTGCCTAGTGCCTAAAGCAGACAAGTAACGAAAGCTCCTGAGTTCTGTTCAGTGCCTTCTGCACGCTCCAGAGAAATGGTAGAGGTGACAGTAGTTTTGCCAGAACACTGGGGGACTCCAGCGGTATTTGTGGAGTGCTTGGAGACCGTGGGTAAGCAAGGAAACGGAGACGGTTGTTGCGTTACACAGCGCAGCTCCATGGATCTGCCAAGGATGTGACCTGTGAGGGGGTGGCAGGGCTGGAGCTGGAGAGCTATTGCAACACGGCAAGTCCCTGCTCCCAGCCCCATTAGCGCAGCATACGCCAATGGCTCCTTCACAGCCTGGGGAGAGGTTCCACTGCCCTCAGCCCCCGGCACAGCCCTTTAGCTTCGTTAGCAACTGAGCACACCCAGTCCTTCGTTTAACTGCAGCTACATAAAGGTACATGTCTCTTCTCTCTCTGGACTGTATGTACTGATACGTGTGGATTGCAGCAATACACAAAAGGCAAACAAGCTCATTTTTCTCATCTAGTTGGCTGCAAGCAACAGGCAGCAAAAACGTAGCTCCAACCAAAACAAGAGCTTTCCCAGTTCTTTATTCTGAGGCTTCCCACTCAATATATTTTTTTCTTCTAAGCTTTACAGCCAGTCTCTCCCTTGTGTACATATCACACGCTGCTGCATGGGATATCTAGTCTGGCCACAAGGGTGAACGGTCACCTGAAAACCCCATGGCTTCAGGGCCTCAGCCCAAGAGACATCTGCTGCAAGCAGGGACAGAAGCCCTGGTGCCCTCCACAGAACTGAGTACAAGCTAGCTGGGCGGTGCAGATACCTGCACGGTTCTCATCAGCATGTCACTGCAGGACTCGGGTGTTTTCACATTTGTGATTGTCACTGTTCAGCACCAGCCCCTGCTGACCCTACAGTCACCAACAGAACTGTCTTGCAAGGCTCATGCTGAGAGTGAGCTATGCAGGGATGGTTGGAGATGAAGCTTGCAGGGAAAGGTGGGGGAAGAAAGGAGAGGAGGGAGGGAGCCCATGTGTTGAACTTGCCTTTGAAGTCAAATTTCATCTTCATGAGACAAAGGAGATGCCTTTCGCTTCAGATTTTTATGTATGTTTGATTCCGCTAAATTCGTCTGAGTACTGCTATGACACAGGAATTAAAAGCACCGAGAGTTTGCTGTAGCCATTGAGTCATGGACTCAGACTGATCAAATCTACCACTTGTTTTTCCTTCCTGTTACATGAAAGCAGGGTTCAATAAAGTTCAGATCGGAACTAAGAACTACTTTTGTGATGTCTTGACAAACCTTTCTTGAAATACTTAACATGTTAGTTGAAAAGAAAGAAGCACAAAGAAACCCTGTCATCTTGTTATTTATGGTTTTTTAAATGAAACAATGAAAGGAACAACTAAGCAAGTGTGATTCCTTTCTCTAGATTGCACTACATCATAGATTAATAGCTCTATGAACAGATTTGCAAGTAGCACCATCATGCTAATCAAGATATTAAAAAAGTTTATGAGCAGTTGCTTAGAAAAAACAAGATAAAGCCTATGGAAATCTGATACTGGTCAATGGTGCATTTATTCAAAACATAACACTCACTTCAAGTCTCCATAAATCCTTTGTAAATGAAACTTCCATTGTGATCACTGTTCCAGATCTAAATGATTTATTTTTTTTCTTTGGTAGACTTTAGATATATCTCAGACTGTACAAGTTATGTACCTATTGATACAGAGTTAATCATGCCCCCATAGATAATAAATATTAAATTCAAATAAGAAGATAATTCAAAGAAGGAGTATCTTTAGAAGAAGATTTTTTTTTGATTTATTAGTGGATTAACTTACATGAAAAAACGCACATTTCTGTGAGATTTGTTTCAAAATTCGGGGCTTCCACAGTTCTAATCAGTTAGCTCTCGGGAGCAGAGCAGAGGTTGGATTGTGTGCAGTTTCAAAACTGAGTCCTTAGCAACATTTATCTCATTGCTTCACCCTAAGCAGCATCAGCCTTTGCAATTTCTATGTGCATTTGAGGAAATGGGTTCTACTGCTTTCAGCAGCTGCTAGAAAACAAGGAATATACTGAAAGGCCAAGCAGAAGAGACCCACCAGGAAAACGGTCTGTCAGCCCATTTTCCTAACTCCATGATCTGAGCTTCCCAATTTGTAGAAGCCTTGTGGTCTTCACCACCTGTAGCTTTCTGGGTTTTTGCATGCTTCTCTCCTAATTGTTCAAATCCAAATGGATTCTCAGTTATCAATTCACTCTCAGAACCTCTGGGCAGAAGTCAAAATAAGTTCAGCAAATTGGTTGGATATCAGCTAAAGCCACAATTTTTCATCAGATAAACTTCTCTCAGAGGAGCTACTGGAGTCAGCTTTAGCCAGACACCAGATCTATAATGAAATAATTCTATGTATGGGTAACATGAACACTTTGTAATAGCTACATATGCTTTATCATGGAATGAAAGTTCTTGAATAAGCTGAATAAGTTTTTGAATAATTTCCCTTATTTTACTAGTCTCTGTTTAAGCATAAAAAAGCTCTCTGGCCAAATAAGGATTTCAGAGTATTTCACAGTTGCAATATGCTCCACTCCAACACCATCTATCAATAATATCCATCCAGATATCATAAAGGTTTGGGCCCAGATTTATGAGGACATACGCAAATGCATATGCAATTGCCACCTAACTTATCTTCAGAGATCGTGTCCCTTTGGATAGCTGAATCCAACCTTGCAGTCTCCTGCACTTAGCATCAAAGAAACAGGATCAATCCCATAACCACAGCAAACATATTTGCATGCACAAGCCCAGAGGAGGTAGGTTTTCTTCAAGAGCTGTAATATTATTTAGTAACCCTAACCAAAAGAGAAGCCATAGGTCGGCCAGCACACAAGGGATGCTCTGGGCTGCCCAGCAAATGCAAGGAATCCAAAGAACCTCAAACACAGTTAAAAGATGGGAAGCACTATCCACTCCTAGATGCCAAGTTATTAGGTGACTACAGAGCTATGCTTTGGGAAGCACTGCGAGGCTCTGAATAGTCTGGTACAACTTTTCCCAAATCACAGAAGTCTCCTGGGAAACTTCAGTAATCAAACAAGATCTCGCGGTCAGGAAGCTTTTCTTCATCCAGCCAATTTTATTTCCCCTTCATCATTCCATCTATTACTCATTACATCCTCCTGCCAAACTCGACATAATTCTTCTCTCTCTCTCATGCTTACATGTTTCAGTTACATATAGACCATTATGTTCTTTCATCCTAGCTCTTCCTACCCCTTATTCAGGCTGCACGTATTTAGTCCTTTTCATTTTTCCTGCTGTCCTCCTCTGTTCCCTCCAACAGCATCCCTCCAGAATACAGGCACTCCGAGTTGAACTAAATATTCTGCAAACAATTACATTTGGCAGTCTCTAAATGTAAGGACGCACAAACCAATGACTAAATCACCTTGAACAACTGGGTGAGAGTTCAAAACCATAAAATTGTCAAATCAGGATAGGGAACTTTGGATGACACTGCAAGATCAACTTCACAAGAAGCCCTCAAGTAATGACATCTTCAAAAAATTCCCTGGTCTGCTTTATGGTCCTTGTCTCAATGAATGTGTCATTAAGTACATATTTGCAGTGATTCTTATGTACAAAATATTTTATGAGCATTCTGCCACTGCAACATTAGGAAGATACTGGTAAGTGCCTATTATCCTTACAATCTTGTAATATATTCTTGAGACACAACTTAATTATTGTTCCAAGATACTGAAGTTCATGTAAAGGCAACTTTTTACCCAATTAAATCACTTATTTACCCATTTAAGTCACTCATGAGCAGCTCATGCTTAAAACATTAGAACATCACTGTGTTACACAGTTACAATAGTTTGCTTCTATCATGGTATCCAGCTTCCACAGCCTTTCACTGCTAGAAACGTGTGGCTCTTATCCATAAACAAGGCAGGGTCATTCCACAAACCAGAGCATTTTACAAATTATACTTCATCTACATAACTCACAATTTTAGAAGCTCAGGTTGAAAGACTTCAAGTTTAGTCATCTGAAGATGGTGAACACGGTAATTTATCTCTTCAAAACCTGGGAACATTATATATTTGAAACTGGGTTTACATCCAGTTAGGAAACACAGTTCTCTAGGAAGCCATTTTTGCTAAACTTTACCAGCTTTATGACTAGATGTTGATAATGGTGTATGTTTGTGTAAGGTGCCAAAACTGACACAGAGCTACATTATCACTCCCTGAACTCAGAGTCTGATTTTCCTTCCATAGCAGAAGAAACAGGTAAAGTCACTGGAACTTCAGAGCACACATCAGCCCCACGGAGAGAGATGAGAGACAGGTACTGGTGCTGCGACATGCAGTGCAGCATGTTAAATGAGCTGTGTGCAACACACAGACAAGCAGTAACTCCTTTTTTAATCTGTGGAAGATTTCAGGTTTAGTGAGCCCCAATGCTTTCTGGGCCCTTGCCCAAAGCATGTGCTAGGACTGCTCTAACAGCACAGTCCATTTGGGGTCACTGAAACTTTCACCATGCCTGCGAGAAGGGCGATGGCTGCAGAATTAAGACAATTACTACGTGACCTGTGGGAGCTCTCAATGCCTGAGCAAGAAACATCTGGGCATCTTTCAAAATGGAAAGGGCAACTGGCAGATTTAAAGGATCATGAATACACATCAGGAAGGAGACATCTCAGTGAAGCACCTGCATCTACCTGCTAAGCCTGCACCTCCGTGGAGCAGAAATGGCACATAATATGCGTGTCCCAAGCCAAGCCCAAATATTCGTACTAGAACTACATTCTTACAGCATGGTTTCTGTCTTTCCATAAAGGTACTTTTTTCCTCTCCCCCTGACTTCCGTGCTTGTTCTCCTCCCTCCGAATTTGTTCTTGTTATAAAAGAGAAGGATACACTCCATTTCAGTCTTTCCTAGGTAACCGAAAAGAGCTACATAACACAGAACATTTGCGGATAATTTTCATGCCAAAGACACAAAGGTCCTCTGATTACCTGGCACGCATTTACCAGGGGAAAGGGAGTGAAGGGATTCTTAGCCCAGTTCCCCTCTCCCCTGCCTCCAACACTGGCTGGTGCAGCATATGGCTCTGCCTCACCTCATGCAGTCCTGGACTCTCGGCTGTTCTCTGACTTTTCCCACTGTGAACTGGGGTCACGTTCTTTCTTGATTATGGCCAGAAAAAATAGGTGGCACAGGGTATGCAAGGTATCAGGCCCTATGACTGCTGACAAATCTCTGAGTACTTATGTGGATTATGTTGGAAGCATATTCCTAGAGATACTGTTCGTGTTTATAAAGTCTTTTGGGGTGAACATTGCTCAATGGAAAAGCAGCATAGAAATTTAACAAAAGCCACGCTGCAAAATGTAAAAAAGTAATTCTCCCACAGGAACTGAAAGGCATTTCATACATGTCCAATGAGACATTAAAAATAATTATGTGGAAGAGTAATAGCTCCCTTGGTTGTTTTAATATATTTTTGTCTACAAACAAGAAACGTTCTCTAAACTGCTGCCTTGGCTTGGCTTGAAAGGTCTCTCAAACAAAAGCCCTTCAAGTGACCCTTAGATTATTAAAGCTCAGTAACAATGAATGTGGATCTCAGTTCAAACAAAGACTGTAAAAATAAAAAGACAGCGGTTTCGGTCTTGGAAATGAGTATGCCTCAGTAAACTGGAAACACATATAAGGTATTTTTGATCAATAGTCATACCTTCTCTGAACAAAACCAAAAACCTTAGACAAAAGTTTTCGACATTGTTTTTCTCTCAAAAAATCACTGCAAATAGACTTACTTCTAGTACAAATGGAAAGGTTGGATGCTGTGTCTGAATTTAAACTTCCCAGAGTTCATTCAGAGAGCACTGCAGATCACCAAGGGTTTTTTTTATTCTGTTCTTAATGATTTTTCCTCCAAAACTTGCTAAATGTCATTAGTATCATCAGAAACGTTTGTGGTGAACAAAAAATGCCAGCAATGCCAAATTACAAAGCTTAAACACTCTGATCTGTGTCTCCCATGAGAAAGATACAAAGGTTGAGATGTTCAATGACAGACATTAATGTCAGATGCCAAAGCAGGAAAAGCAAACATAGGAGTGGGGAGAGATATATAGGCCCCATAGAGTATCTTGTTTTGAAAGTCATATGTCATTTAAATGGCCTTTATAACTGAAGAAGTTAATTAAGAATATATTTTTGTGTAGTTTGCTGGCAGAACATACGCTGCTGCCAGTTGATAGAGTCAGTTTTGCACTTGTGAACCGGAGGCACAACTTTTTGGTATCTATCTGCTTCATTGCTGTGGGCTCCAACGGCTGTGCACAGCACTCCCTCTAAGCATAGGCCAAAAAGGATGTTGCCAAAGCAAGTGGACTGTACAAAATGATCACACTTCCACCTCTTTTGTGTCTACCAGACTTGCTCTTGCAGCCAGTGGAAGAACTGGAGAAGTAGGGACTGTAGCTATAGCTGGGAGAAGGGGACAATCTCCCTAGAGGACAGTGGTCCCCTGTCCTTTCCACCTAGCTCACCAGGCACCTCACCAGCCCCTCACCAGTTGCTCTGGCTTTCTGTGTGTGCCCTAGTCTCTTTTCCCTCCCACTCTCCTTCCTTTTGAAGCAGCAGCCCAGCTCTCCCATCTCTGCTGCACTCCCATCAAATTGTATGATGAGCTCCACTTGCTATTATCAACACAGTGGCATCAGACACAAGTGTTTAGCCATTTCTCAGCTGGGTAGACCATGTCATACTAAAACTCTCTCTGATGTTTTCATTATGGAAGT
Source organism: Aquila chrysaetos chrysaetos (assembly GCF_900496995.4). Lineage (NCBI taxonomy): Eukaryota > Metazoa > Chordata > Aves > Accipitriformes > Accipitridae > Aquila > Aquila chrysaetos. Next base: position 21,429,446 of record NC_044019.1, on the reverse strand, counting down.
TCACCACCACTGGGAGTACTGGTCGAGCTGAACAGGTAGATAAAAATGCAACACATTTTCCCAGAACAGACACCCTCTATACATTAACAAAGGCAGACAATGGATGTGTAGAAATGATTCCTCTCATTTGCCGTGGCCAACCAACCTTGTCTCTCCTTTGCCAAATTTCTGAACAGAAAACTCAAATGGGCTTGATATTTGTAATAGAGAAAGTACAGACAAAACTGTGCATCTGCTTTAACGGCTTGGAAACTGTAACATCACTTCTCTACAAGGGGATGCTTAATGACTGGAACTGGATTAGTACCCTTGCTCACCAAAGCTTTCTATTCAGTCTATTTCTATTCAGAGCAGTAAATTAGCTACCTTTGTGTTATGCCTGATTTCTGCCCAGGGGGTTAGGAAGATGTTTGTTCTGCCTAACCATGGCAACAAAATTGGCAATTAGCATCAAGTTTGGCTATTCCTGTGAACAGGAATTACCCTGTGAACTCCATTTACCAGACACCAAGCAGCCAGCAGTGTGACAATGATGCATTTAATACCGTCAAGACTGGATCCGAATACAGTAATAATAAAAGACACTATAACCTACCAATCTACCTCTTTCTCAGTCTCTCCCATGTTTTGAGACACTTGCATTTTCTCTTAGATTTAATGAGCATCTCTCTTTCCTGCCTTAACAATCATCTTTTTGGTCTCACATTGCAAAGACTAATGCACTAAAGCTCACCTGTGGCATGGAGTGATCACACAGTTCCCTGAAAGCATAACTTCTCTTAGTACATTTTTCACAATGCATTAAATGAAATACAGGACAAAAATTAATAGTATATGCAGGAGGAAAATGTTTCTGAATGACATCTGGAAATTAGGACAGATGAAAAGAAGACAATTCACCGAATAGATTAATAGTCGATAATGTCATTACCGATGTTCTTCAAAGCACTGATTTACTTTTTATGAGAATTCACAATCCGTAAAGGCAGGAATCTCCTCTCTGTTCTGTGTTTATACAGTGCTTAGAACAGTATGGCACTGGTCTGCCACTAGGTGCTTCGGAGGTACAAATAAAGAATAGCAGCAGATGAAAACTGATTATTAGAAAATCTTAATTCTTAACAGCTTAGCTTCATATCTGGTACTAAGAAACTAGGGCCTGGATTTCAACACAATTCTTTGCTGAGTTACTGATTGCTTTTGGCAGTTGCATCATTTTTATAGTTCGTCCAACTCTTCTTACTCTAAAGTTAGATAGATGATGATAGCACTGATGGCCTCCCTCAGTCATCTTTTTATTATTGTTCTTTCTATATAACAGTATAGTAATAGTAATTAGCTCCTTGGTCAGAAAAGAAACCATAATCACATTGTGTCTCTGCAAACACCAAGATCACATAATGACCTTCAGTGCATTACAAAATGCTGGTCATAATTGTAGAATGAGTTAGGAAAAGGAGGATGAATTTGAGAGAAACTGGGTCTAGTGAATGAGATATTTATGAATTTAAGAGTCAAGACTTTTTTTCACGAGGATGGACATTCAATTAATGTTGATGCCTGCTATGCTCACAAAAAGGAAAACTAAATACCTTTATCGTTAAATATGACATAGCAATACATGCCTGAAGACTCCACCCTGGTATTTATCTCTGTCAACAAAAAAGCCCAAACAGAAGCATGATGTCTGTTCAAGGAAACTGCAGATGAGGACTTGCCATTTCAAAAGGTCATGGTTTATTAATACTTAAGGAATACTTAGCCATTTCTTTATAATTTTTGATCTTCTGTGTTAAGTAAAGCTACCTAACACCCAAATACCTGAAACCATGCTAAGGGGAGGAGAAAAACACTTTTGGACTAATACCATAACCTTTTAAGTCAGCAAAGTCTCAAAGATACTGTGTATTTCCCCCACGAAGACAGCAACATTTGGGCAATGCATCAAATGCAGAGGGAAAGAAGAGAGATATCAAAGGAATGGCATCATGATAGCAAAAATTCTGCGAAGCCAACATGAACTAGGCAGGACTAGCTGTGCCATGCTTTGCTTGTAAAATATGTAAAGAAATAAATCCACTGCTATTTTTTTAAAAACAAAATATGCATAAACTGACAGAAAAGTACTAACATGCTTGAAGTACCATTTCATACGCATATTTAGTTTAATCCAAGCAGTTAACAATTCTTGCAAGACAAAGCAAAAATACTTTATCTTGGTTCAAGCAAAGCATCTGAAGGCAGGCTCTTTTAGGAAACAAGGCTTATGTGATTGCACTGCCAGTCCATCTGTCTCTCAGATAACTTCTCAACCTCAGACCTGTTTCAGCCAAATTCTGTAGAGACATGACATTCCCAGCAACTCTAAGTGTGCACAAACTTCAAGAAACTGGCAGTTCAATAGAAACAAAGGGACCTAAACTAGTGCCCCCACTAAAGAAGCACTGCCATGTGAGCTCAGCAGTTATTTGCACAGTTCGCCTCCCCGCTGGCCAATTACTCATCAGAACTAACTACAATATGTGCTACCATTGCCTAGCTGTTATCTGGGGAGAAGTAAGGGAAGTGAAGGTAGTGGGAGGGGAGGGAATCACAGGGGACATGTAGGGAGCAGGGGTCGAGGGGTGGGCAAAGAGCTCCAAGGCAAGGATTCAAATCCAGGCAGCTAGGATTCATTAGTTGCACCGTCATAGAACAACTTCTTTCTCAGTTTTTCAGTTCAGCCAAGAAACTAGTGAAGGGAGTTACTTGCCCAGCTCCGTTGATACTGGGCTCTCAAAACCTTTATTTGCTGGCATTTCAGATCCTACTTCCAACCACGGAGGCTTGCGCAGGTAGAAGATTTGATCTATCCTCAGCAAGCTGAATTGAACATTTACATTGATGGGGGAAGGAAAAGATGCATAATGACATTGATCTAGAGGTGCAACAAACATCAGGTTGCTTTAAATACTCCAGAGAAGAGCTTGTATCCTTCCAAAAGGGGCTATTTTCTGCTTCTTTTCATCTGCACCATTGTCTCCTATAAACCAAATTTTACTCTGCTTGGGAATAGTAGAATGTGAGAGTAAGGACAGAGTTTACTAAATGTTGAATTAGTTGGGATTGATTTAACCATTTAGGCTTTTACTTGTGCTTAGGGAAACGTGCTGAACTTTGAAGAAGTTGTTTGATGCCATTTTTTTTAAGCAGGATGTAAACCGATTCTCTTTAATTTCCTATAAAGGACCCCATAAAAAGTTGTCCTGTGACATACACAAAAGGAGGCCAGAAAAAAAAGCAGCTGACAGAAACCACCCCAGACAGATGTATTTGTGAGCTATATATCAATTCCTTGCTCTGTCAAAAACTGAGTAGATGATCTAAAAGTGCCCAGGTCACTCTAGAATACATAGTCTTACAAGAAAAATTTCAGTCTTCTCATTCTCAGTTTTCAGTTTTTCCCATGTGACACCACCTGTGACATAAGCTCCATTGTTATGGTACCCTCCATTCCTAAATGTCATTAAGCATCCAGTGACATCCAAAATCAGCTTCAGTTTTGCTCTAGGTAGAGCAGAGAGTGAGCTGTTAACAGGGGGCTTGACAAGGGGAGAAATGGAATTATCACCAAAGGAGTGAGTTCTAATGTTTATCAGATCAGTAGCTGTCACTTAAAACTCCAGTTGTTATTTCTAACAAAACCATCCCTAAAGGAGTAGTACAAACCCTCTGAAAGCCTTTTCTGGTTCCAATTTTTTTTAAGTGCAGAGATCTAACTCCTCCATGGTTTGCTCCCAATAGCAGTAGCAGTTGAGGTTCCCAAAGAGGAATTTCAATATCCACGGGAAGTAGAAGTTTGGACTGTTCTTCAATGTCTCGCTAGCTGTGGGGTAGGACTAGTAGCACTTGGGGCTAAACCTTCTTGATAAAGATTTCCCATCCCAGTGACTGTGTCTGTCTAAACTGTCTGGAGGTACCTGCTACAGCTTGTCCTGAAGACCTGGCCCTGAGTTACCCATGTGGCTTCCCCTGGGCCTCTAGGAGTTTCTTCTTCATTGCAATTGAGATGTGGGAGCAGAAGAGAATGAAAAAGACTGGTATGCGCCCAGGTCTCACTCAGAATAAATGGCCAAAGCACGCTGCAGAGAGGAAAAGGGTCTTGATCATTCAGTTCAGATGTAACGTGTGGCACCTTCATAGAAAGAGAAGCAGCAGGATTTGCCCACAGAGCAGCTTTAGTAGGTGGCTTCATCATTTGGGTTGCAGCATTCTGCAGAGGTAAGAGGAAAGATAAGATGCAGGAGCCAGAAAAGGCCATGCATACTCACTGGTGGAGCAGACCTTGGTATGTCATGGTGCAGCCAAAAGTCTTTGCTGAAGAGACAGCAGAGTTGTTTCTGGAGTGTGGAAGGGTGCAAAGAGGTTTGGGAGGAAGTTAAAGATGGCTGTGGGACATGGCTGTACTCACTCTCCTGCCATCATCTCCTGTCCAGGGAATGTCACACGTATCCCTTCTCTGTTCTCTAGGTACCACGTAATGGGTTGTGTAAGGAAAAAAGATAAAAAATAAGGTGGTCATGGTGGTGAGGAGTGAGCTTTCACACCAGACAATCCACTGCTGCTTTTTTGGTAATCAAAGCTGGATGCAATTCTTTCCCATTGGTGGCCTTTCGTCTGGACAGACACATTCACAGAGCTCTAACTTGTACCTACGAGAGCTGTATGCCTAAGAAAGCCCAGACCATTTTCTGTTGGCTCCATTCCTCTGGCATTTGTGTTCTTAGACTTCCTATTGTCCAGACAAGGACTCTGACAGGGCTAAACAACTCCACAACCAGCAAACAAATCCAGAGCATATCAGTGTCTCGTATACCAGTGCCTCATATAATGCACCACTGACTTCCCATACTTTCAAAACAGATCCAAGAAGGGACACCAGCTACAAGAATGCCCCATATAAGCTAAAGAATCCCTTGCTTAGAGAGCAAGCGGGATTACACAGGTGTGCGCTTCAACAGCAGACCTACCTCTATTTAGCAGCACCTAGGGCTGTACAAAAGGAAAAGAAAAGGGGTGATTACAAGGCAAGTGCACCTGCATTTGAAATATTACCTTATTTTCACTGAACAAGGCTTGCATGAATCATAACTCAGAATTGCTCAGAACTGAGGTGTATTTAATGTTTACCTTCTCTTCAGCAGATGACAACGAGAGGCTGATTTTTGCTGTGCTTCACAAAAGGAACGTTGCCATGGCTGTCTGCACAGCAACTGCAACCAGAAGTTCCCAAGACCTAACCTGGTTCTGACACAAATCCCTCCACGAGTTTGTCACTGGCCTTCAGTACCTTGGTTTTCCTACTGATTCAAATTAGGATGTGAGTGACGGTGCTGGGGCTAGCGTACAGCACAGCACAGATTATCCTGCAGCTCTCTGGATCATCTGTGGTAGCATCAGGTAACTTCTTTAGATATTAAGCTTTAATTGAACTTGAGTGACTAATATGTTCAAACCAGAAACTTTCCTGTGGGTTTAAAAATTTAATTATATTCCACCCCCAAATTTTCCTAGTGCTACTCATTGAAAATACACAGCTGCACTGGTGAAGCTGTCAGTGAAAGGAAGCTAGAGGTTTTGGCAGCTGCACAGAGGGGAAGAGGTGAGGCCCTGGACTCATGAGAAGGCGTTGGAGACAGTTTAGGTTTGGAGATCTCTGGAGTCTGCTGACATTTTTGGCGATCTGAAGAAAACTCATTTCATCCCCACCCTTTTGTGAATAAGGCAGAGGTGACTAGGTTACAAGGCAGTAGGTCTTAGTCTCAGCTCTTTCAGTGACATATCGTATGACTATAGTCAAACAGAGCTTGGTTCCTACCTCCATCTGTAAAAAGGAGGAGGTGCACTTTCTAAGACGAACATCAAGATCTGGGGCAGTTTGGGAGGAGGGTTCTTAGTTCCATGAAACAGATGTGTTTGAGGCCCAAAGTGCTTAAGGCATGTGCTGATGTTCCCAGCATGGATTTTAGCTCAGGAACATTGCATACACAATTCTGAGCTAGAGGGTCTTCTAGGAAAGAACACGTTCATCATGCAAGTAACTCTGAAGGAGCTACACTGCGAAAAAGAACAGCCCTCCTGGTATCTATTTTCCTTTGCGTGCCACAGAAATATTTTCTCTCTCTTTGAAGCAAAGTTCACTTTTTTCTACATTTATACAACCCCTATCACTGGAGACGGAGCCAGCAGTGTGGCTCCAAGGCACTGCCACAGAATAAAACAGTAACAGAAATAGTTATTCTCTAGGGAATTTATCTTCAACCTGTATTTTAGTCACTTAAAATGTAACAGAGAAAAGTAAAACCAAGAAGACATACCAATATCCTCTAAATTCCTGGGACTGTGAAATATCATAGAAAAAAAATAATCACCACCTTCAAAACAAGGCTGCCTGAATAAAATGGGACTTCCCTGTGCAAGAGATGCCATTTCACTACAGCGGATGAAAAGTGCTATATAAGTATTGACTAGTATTAACTTTTACTGCTGTTGTTTGAGCTGCCTATACTACACATCAGATGCGTCCCAGCCATGCAGTACAGCAAGACACTTTGGACATAGAATAGCCAGCTTTCAAAGCACAACTTTACAGGAAGGAGTTCGATACCAAAGTTGCATACCGTTATACTGTCACTGACATTAGTATCAGCCTTGCAGAGCATTGCAGTTGATATGACTACTTTATTCCTGAACTATGATCACTTCTAAAATATGTGAACAATGTATATTCATAGAATTTCCCATATTCAGAGCTTCTCTCCCACCACTGCCTGTGGGGATGTTCTACAGCTCACATTGCAGTATGCAATAATACAAGTATTACAAGATATTGTATAATCCAAATAAAATAAAGAGACAAAATAAAGACACATTATTGAGAGGAAGAGATTCATGGCATCTTCAAGGGATACCAATGGCTAAAGCAGAGAACAGCTCTCACAAAGGAGTGTTTATGGAAGCGGGGAGGAGCTGTCTGCACAGACCCTCCAGAGGGAGGAAAGCTCCACGTTTCACAAACCTGAGCTACCAACTGCTCAGTAGTACAGGGATGACAACGTACCTCTCACAACAGAAGGTCCATCTAGGAAAAAGTATTTTCTCTAAGAGCTCGCCACTCCCCCTTGCAGCTTCTGCAGTACAGAAAAATCTTACTAATGCCATTTCTGGAGTATTCTGCCTTACACACACTGTGCAGGTGTAGATGAACTGGTGATATCTAAGGTGCTGTTAACTGGGACCTGCTGCTTCAGTGGATATGAAAGAAAAATAGTGCATGTGGTCTCACTGACACTGTGAAATTCCCTTTTTCCTGCTCTGCAGAACTGGCCCCTCAAGCTCTCCTTGATGTGGTAACGTAATAGCAGACCGAAAAGAAACGTGCAGCTTTCAGCAGTGTACATCAATGAGGAAACCAAAATAGGTTTATCAAAGAAAAACGTGACTCTGACCCATCCTTGGAACCAAATCAAAGAGTATCTAATGGCAGCAGTAGGTCTCCAAGAAGAAAACAAAGCCAAACTAGTTTAAAATAGATCCAAACAAGAATACATGGGGGGTTTTGTTGTGGTCATTGCCAGCCAGATTATGATTGGTTACAAATGTTAAGGGCCCTTGAGTTGCTTGAGTCCTTAATCCATCAAATTGGTCATCACTATGTGCCAAGCGATGACCTCAGTCAAAAGCCATAAATCATTGCTCAGTTAAAGAACCAAGCCTGCAAGCTCCCTCAAGTACCGCTTCTCTCAGCACTTGTGAATGGGGAAGGCAGGCTGCCCAGGATTTTGGATTAGCTGATTTACATGGAGGATGACATAAGAGCTTTCAACTCCAAGTACCAAATTTTGCGTTAACAGAAGCTGGCATGGAGCATATGAATAAAACATAATGCCAGAGTGTGTGCTTTGCATGTGGGTTTAGAGCTGAAAGATGTGGTTCCTTACAGTGTGGTCCCAGATTTAAAGCAGCCTGTAAGAAGTTAAAGCTAACCCTCTTGTTGCTAATCCTCTTCAGGGCATCACAAGCCACCTCTCAGTTACTACACTTTGTAAAGAATGCCTAAGCCATGTGCTGTTCACCAAATATTATTGCAAATTCCCGGAAGGTTCACTCTCCATTCAGAGGTAGAGGAATCATTAGCTATATTCTACTTGGCATATGTACCAAAGATGATGAAGCCCTTTTTTAAGTATAAAAGTTAGTTCATCTTTAATTATGTAAATAAAGCAGGTGTTCACCTACAAAGCATTTTTCAGTAGGAACTGAATGATGAAAGTGACCTTAAAAAACCTGTTGTTATAAGGATTTTGAAGACCCAAGAGCATGTAGGGAGGGGAGACGGAAAGGAACATTTAAAACAGTAGAGAATAAGCGTGGTCACATTTTTCACCGCTGAGCACTTTACACCAAACTGTGTTTCCTGTGGTAGGACATCTTTCATGAAGCCTTCCACCATCTCCCTCTATTCCAGTGACTGTTAGTCTTGTTTTTCAAACATTTATATGTTTGTGCATGTGTGTGTTTGTGTATGTATATGAAATATATACATTTAAGTGACACTAATTAACAGAATTATACATTACAGTAAAAACACATACTGAGGTGCTGTACAGTTAAATACAAATATTTCCAAGGCAGTTTGGAGCTGGAGACCATATCTGCATTAATAATAACCTGCAAAAAGTCTTATCTCGCAAGCTCTTTGTGCATCCCAAATTAGGTTGTAGCAATTACAGAAGAGGCCAGTTATATTATTCATTCAAATTTAAATACAAGAGTCAGTCCTTATAGGAACAGACTGTATTTTGGCAATGAAATCTTACCTCTCACAGTCCAAAGTTTATCTTGAATGATAATTCAACAGAATGAAAAGCACTGGCAAAGTAAGTATTATGGGGTTTTGTAGTTTGCTTACAATTTTATTTTTAAATGCTTTTGGCAGTTAACTCCTTAATTGTTAAAATTCCATTACATTTATGTGAAATTGCCTTCTATGCTGAAGGGACTTAAAACGATGAGGATAGATTTACTCCTTTCTTTTTCAGTTTCAGGAACTCCTGAGGAAGAAAACCCTACACATTGGGGATGAAGTGGCTTGGCTTTCATGGCAGGATGCTCCCTTTCACAAACCACGGGAGGACAGAACCACTCTGTACCCACTACAGTCCCTCAGGCCACGAGACCCTTGTTCCAGTAAGGTTGGGGAATTTTGCTGCTGGGCCAAATCTAGTCACAACTGCACCCTCCTGCTGCAAAAGGCATCATGACTGGAGACAGCTTTTTACCACAGGCTCACATGCTTTTTTGCGTACACCTGCTCCACCAGCTCTTTTTCAAACTTGTGTGCCTCCTGACATTTAGGAAACTGAGAAGTGCAGTCCTGCTGTGTGCAGGAATCATTGCATAAAGTAATCCAGTCCCTCAGGATTTACAGTGGAGCTACAGTCAGCAACATGCTGGACATCCACTGGCTGTAGAAAGCCTGGGTTTTGACCTGAGCAGCTCAACATAGAAGGCAAGTTACAATACACAACTGCCAATGCAACATGGTGTCTTTTTTGGCAGAGAAGATAAAAATAGCAAAGAAACAACAGCTCTGTTCTTTTTATGAAAGCCTGGCAGTTTTCCAGACTGAGAGACTTAAGTACTTTTTGTACTTTGGGGGGAAAAAAATGATGGGATGTGGTCCAAGACTGGTCATACGAACCTGAGAAATATGGAATAAGAGGCTGGGCTGAAGCAGCCAAAGTGGTACCACCAGCTGCAGCCCCATTAATTAACGCTCTGCGGTATGTAGCTGTAAGAATGACCCTGATACTTGTTGAATACAAGCAGATAACTATTACAGAGCAGCTACACTTTTCTTACTGAGGTATATTTATCCAAGAAGTACCTTGCACATTTCCCCCATCTCGCAGGGCAGTAAATTAGTTCTAATTGCAAAGGTATGTAGTAAAAGCTGTGCTCAGTCTCCTGCAGCATTTGAAGATTTATTTTACAGTTTTAGGTTTTCTCTGGATATCTAAAATTGGGGGGAGAGCAACACAAGAGAAAAATGCAGGTTTTATAGATCTATAAAACTACCTCACTTTAGATAAATAACGTGTTTCTCTGCAACTTAAACAATGTAACCGAAAACTACAGTTCTGCGGCTGACAGTGCACTGCACTAGAATATAGATTTCTTTGTTTGCAGTTCTTCTTTTAATTTGGAAAGAATGACAATTTTATCTGCTTAAAGGGGAAAATATGACAGCTACAATAAACTATTTTAACATACCCTAACTCTAGTTTTATGAATCATTTCAAAAAAAGTACTGATAGTAGATACAGAGCAAAATTCTACAGCTCCACTGACAACACTGACTTGTGCAAACAGTAGCAGCTGCCTGAACATGAGCTAGGAGAGTCACTGGGTGGAATCCTAAAGCAGAAAGAGACCCAGGATTTTGGATCTTTATTCTGTGCCAGATATCATCAGCTGGATGTAGCCTTTAGTCACTGTGTGGCATTCAGTCATGCTCTAAATCCTCTTTTACAAATATTAATCTTCTTTGTCCCTTTGGTCTGCTATACCTTCCTGATACCCTGCTACAAGTGAACCTCCACAGTAACATCAATCAGGGAACATCAGCTACCCACATCAGCTACTCACTCCTTTCAGAGCCAGATTGTTCTGGTAGTTGTAAACTTGACAAACAGCCTGAGGATTTAATCTTGAATCAAAGCTATTGTGCTGGTTCAAGAAAACAATGTTTATATCAGACTCAGCAGAATATAACTTGCATGTACTGTGCTGATGGTGGACACTTGACATGTCTTTCATTTAGCAGTGAGCTGCCAGTTTCTGTCTAGGGATCTAACATACAGAGAAAATACTGTTTTCTTGTTTCTCAGTAAGTGCCAGAAAGGAACCATTTCCTCTGACCAGAAACCAGCATCTACATGCATAACAATAGATATGTAGTCTTGCAAATGAAATAAACAAACAAACAAAAGGTGGTCACCTAACTCAAGGCCACACAAAAGAAGAAAAGACAGGAGAACATTTTTGGACTGGCTGGCTCTTCTGGGAATGCAGCTGTGCATTCCAGCAGGCAGCAAGAATGCGGACTTTTCCATTTACGCTGATCACAAGCTTTGCTACATTCTGGGCAAAAGCATTCACCCCCCATGTATATGGCTCAACTAGATACTGTTTCACAAAATGACACTACTTTGTATGAAAAAATGGAAATTAAACAAAGATTCTTTAGAAGTCTTCTAATGACAGCCAGCATCATAGGACATCAAAATTATACAGGTCACTGTTAGGAACACACATTTCTTTTTCTGGCTGTGCAAGTCTGAATATACTGGGCATAGCTGAGATACAACTTGATCCCGTCTGAGGATCTCTTCAACTCCTACTACAGCCGGTAGCATAGAATCTGACAATTTTGTCAAGTGATAGAAATTCTCTCATGCAGTTGTGTTTCTTGTAGTTCTTTATACCGATTTAATATGATCAGTGATTATCAGCCAAAAAGCCTCCTTGAATCCTTACATTACTGTATGTTTTTCTGTCTCTCCAAAGAGTCACAAAGGGTTGGCTTTTCTAGTGCTCCCACCTTTGGCTGAAACCTGCTTGTGCTGATGCCAATGTGAACAAAGGGATGCAAGGGAACTTCTGAGGAAAACTCCCCCTGAACTGCTACCCACTGTGATTGTTAGAGATACAACTAATCCTATAGCTAATAAATAAACTAGTGCAAAAGATTCTTGAAACTCATTCTTGCTGCCAAACAGAACAAAGCTTAAAGAGCATCTCTATCTTCCTCAAGTATGCTGCATTAAAAACAGATCCTCCCATTACTGAGACAGCATTGTAGAAAAAGAAGCCAAAAACCAAAAAAAGAACTTTTGGAGTAGCCATCTCATAGTGACATGACAAAAATGACCAGTGAGATAAGAAGATTCACAAAAGCATGTGCTGCCATCCCTTCCTCTATCTGACCTTCAAACTGTGTCATTTGCTGATTTCAAAAGTAAGTTGACCGTTATGAAAACGCCCAATCCATTACCGATCTCCAATGGCATTCAGTACAAATCTGGCCGGCTTTATGTCTTTGCTGTATTTTCTAACAATGTTTAAATGTGGAAATAGGCAGAAATTGCAACAAACGTCATGACCGGACCATCACTTATTGATATTTGCTTAAAGCTCTACCTCCACCCAGAGCAAGTACCTACCTGCTGCACCAGTAGATGGCTCCTAACTCCCTTTAGCAGGACACAATTTAAAGTTAGAGCTCTGTCACCTCTCGAAGGAAAGAGTGTTTCATCTTTTTAAATGTCTACAAAAATCTCTTGGGACTTGGTCTGGCTCTCATTAATTTCAAGGGGAGTTGAAAAAAGCACTAGAAGAGCTTAAAAAAATAACAAACAATGAGAAAGAATAGGATATAAAAATAAAATTTATTGCCTCCAAATCTGCCCCATTCTCTTTTTTACCTTTCAATAATGGTTACATGTGTCTTCTGCACATTTAAGCATCAGAAAAACATATAAACCATTTTTATTGCATACAGAAAAAATTTATCTATGTATTTCAGCTTAGATCTGCAAGAATCCACTTAAATTTTAGAACTGGAGTGAGAAAACAGAGACAGTCAGTTTTATTCCATGCACAGCAATTACTCCAGCTGTCAGCACAAGTCACTTTTACTGCTAAAGCAAAAGTGTGAAGCATCAAGTGGATCCCACAAAAACAATACAAGTTTATTTAAAAAGACCACACCTCCTGTTCTATAGTCCCTCAACACTGTTAGGCACAAGTAACAACAAATTACCAAGCAGAATTAAAAGGAATGAAAATGCCGTGCATTCAAGGGAGAAATCTAATTATTTCCTTAGCACTGAGGAGAACCAAAGTTAGTACTGAGTTTCAAAAACATTTACAAATCTTCTGCAACTCTCCCACGCTTTGCTGTACAGAGCGAAATCCTGCTGCTAGCGCAGTCAACAGGAGTTTTGCTATCAAGTTCAGTGGAACCCAGAACTGTACCCTCTTTTTATTATCTAAGTCCACAAACCCAAAATTTAGCCCTTTGTGATTTGTTTTCAACAATACAGAGGGGTGTTCAGCACTTGCTGTAAGGCGGTGAGTTTTTCAACTAACTACTGGCTATGCTAAATACTATTCAAACTGTGATCTCTCTCAGTCATGAAGGTATGCATATTTCTGGAAATGTCACACTTTAAACAATTCATCAGTGTAAAAACGGTAACACTAATTTAATCCTGACAATTCTAGAAGTCTCTTTTTCTTTAAAACAAAACACAAAAATAAAATCTAAAATCAAAGTCTAAAGTGGATGGGAAAAAGTGTTACTAAAAACTCTCTTCTGGATTCTGCTCCAGGTCACACTGATGTAAATACTGTGTATTTCTACCGCTTCTCTTGGCTTCCTCAGCATTTACACCTAAAAGGGAATAAATCCTAGAACTACAATATGAAATACGTTTGAGCAGTTTAATTAGTACTTGCTGCAATAATGTAAATCATGTGTGTGATGTGTAAAAATAGCAGATTATAGAAAGAAAAAAAACCAAAGCTCTAATTAAATTATATGTCATCCAAAACCAGGATGAATACTTAGAGTTCATCTACCATAGAAGCCATTGTACCTGAAATGGGGTAATGTATAAACAAAGTGCTTTATCTAGGGTATGACTGGAAGCTCCAAGATTGTAACGTCCTTTAAGATAACATTCCAAATCTATCCTTTTAAGTTTCCAGCCAAGAATTTGTTTTTATAATTTCTTTGCTCTTGGCAAAAGGAAACTGTACTTCAGGGTAAATTCTCTCTCTCATTCAATGCCACTGCCACTCCCCCATTTTTTGCCAAAGAAACGATACAAGTGTTTTGAAAGCCAAAACTACAGGGAACCGGCTATAACTGCTCTTTGTCACTGTTTCTTTCTTTATCACATTTACCATGAGGTATCGTACGACAGCTCATTAAAAACACAGATAATAGTATTGTTTTATCTACAACTGGATCTCACCCTGCAGTTCCTGCTCAGGTACCCCAGACACTGCTAGCTGATCTGAGACAAGCCAACACTTGTGCAGAAAAGGCCTGGTTCCTACCCCAGGGTGACAGACACAGCTGAGACCCCCTCTGCACCGACAAGCAGGCTCAGGATTTAGCACTAGTATAACTCTGCTGCTCTAATACTTCTTGAAAACACAGTATTCACTTGCCCACATGAGTAACAGATTTAACTTACTTTCCTACTCCCAGATTGTGGGCTGTTTTGTCATGCAGAGCAGTGCTTGCCGCACTTTTAGGAATCCTAAGGGTTTAAATCACTGCTGCCTCCCCAAACTGTCTATAGGCCACTAGGAACACCTCTAGCTCCCAGTAAACCCCCTCACTTCCAATATGCACTATGTGATGAGGTCATTTATTGAGCATGACCATTAATAAAACCACAGAAGGGAGATTTTTAGGGAGTGTCCGCTCCCTTCTCTACCAGCTGCAGGGATATTCTAATCACTTTATACTGCCATAGCACTACACTGAGATTCAGCTGTGTTTCTCAGGGGAAGAAAAAGCTGCTGCAGGGTAAATATAAAGCTTTAAATATAAAGCTTTAAATATAAAACATATAAGTGTTGGGCAGCTTTGAAAAATCTCAGTCTAAAATAATTACAAATAACGTCAGTCTTAATTGCACTTTGTAAAAAGAAAAAGATGTTGCAACAATTTCCCCTTTTTTTTTCCTGATAGCCACACCTACATATGACACCAAAGTAAATACTATATATCACTGTGGAGGCTAAGTCCTCATTTCACTTTATTGAGCAACACCAGAGTGAGGCTACATCACCGTAAAAAAAACCCTTTTATTGTTTAATTTTGCATAAATTCAAGCACTCACAGTTCACAAAATTGAATCTCTTCTACAGAAATCCTACAGGCTGTACAGAAATGTTCTCTAAAAAAGCAAGCAGATATTTGCAGCAAATTTTTGGTGTGGGGAGATAAGTGCAGAGTATGTGTGCAAGCGTGTGTGATTGTTTGTGTAAGCCTCATGCTGTTGCTCGTAGTCTCCTGATTGATGAAGCCTAGTTCGTGCTCTGCTGAGAGTCGGCATTTGTTTTTCCAGAATTAATTGCTGTATTTTGTCTCCTGTCTTTGGGATACTCTGGGGGAAAAACCCTTCAGTGCAGTAGGAACAATTCTTTTTTCATCTTCATCCCTGAAAACCATTTGGAATTTTAGGAGAGTAACAAAGGCCTTCCTTAAAAAAAAAAATCCCCCTCAAACGAGGAAAAGGAAAGGAACCTATTATCTACTTGATACTGAGAGTTAAATAGAATTTTACCTTTATGCCCCCAACAAATGAAAACCCAGACAAAGGGAGAGCTTGTCACAGAGTACTTACTCTAAGAAACTCTGAGGCGGCAAGGTGAAACAGAGACAGGTTCATGACCGACTGGATTCCTCCCCTGCTCCAGTTAATTCAGAGTGTTCAAATCCGCAGCCTTTGCAGAGTCTTCCACCACCAGATTTACAGCTTACGCAGATGCTGCTTTAGAGGCTGTGCTTATTATACTGTTCATGTTGCCATCCCAGTGTAGACATGTTTTAAATGTTCCCTTCCCCTGCTGAAAGGCTAAATTCTGGTCTCTTACTCAGTCTCTGAATTCAAAGGCCTTTCTCTGGCTTAAGTAATTTCACCTGGTATCAGCAATGATATCAGGAACGCAGGAATTTAAGCACTTGCCATTCAAAAACTTGAATCTCTAAAAACAGTTAACTAAATTACGATGTGCTTGTTAAATTTTACAGTCCAAAATCATAATAAATCCCTGCCTTAGAAGAGCCATCTAGTCTAAGTTGGAATTTCCATGGCAAAAATCATGCAAGCCTGAGAATGTGGAAAGTTAATGCTTACAAAGCAATGATTATTGATGGTATCTACATAATGTGTATCCTATTAGACAATTTGGATTTAAAGATACTAAGGAAAAAAGAACTATACCATAGGTATATATCAATGAACGAACAAAGACTGATATGTGCAAATAACAATAATTTCCAAGGTGACGGACTAGAATCAAAGAATGAAATGCTTTTCTTCTGGAACTAGTAATTAGCACAACCAAGGTCAGACAATTTCCTGAAAATAAATATGTAAGTCTCTTAATGCTGTTTCCCCCCTTTGTTTTTTGACCAGTATTTGCTAAAAACTCACAGTGCTCAGCACACAAGTGTTTGGTCTACAGATCAGTGCTAGAGAGGCAAAGACACAGCATTCTGTGACATTCACAGAACACCCTGGGCCAATGACTTTTTTATGCTTTACAGCCATTTATAAATGGATTTTTAAAAACAAACAAACCCATCTCTTTATTTTGGAAAGCTGAACTAATGGCCTTGCTTTGGGTAAGTTTCCACTACATGATCAACTATAAAATGATAGTACAGGTTTATTGGGCAGGTGAATACAACAATAGTAAAATACGAACAAATTAATCTGAGGAAATGTCTACTGAGTGGCTGTTTTTATACACAGAACATTTCAACTCACATCCCAGTAATATTTTGGTCTTCACAGAATCACAGGATCATTGAGCCTGGAAGGGACATCTGGAACTCATCTGGTCCACCCCCCCTGCTCAAGCAGGTTGATCTAGAGCTGGTTAGCCAGGACTGACCATCTTCCTAAATTCAGGCTGACACAACTTTAAAGCAATTATGGCCCCTCCAGAGAGATTTTTGCAGGGTTTTGTTTTGTTTGGTTGGGTTTTTTTAATTATTAATCTCAGTATTCCCAGAAACATGGGAGTTACAGAAAGATGGTCTTTATGCTGATTTCTTTGTATCTGCTTTGTGCAGCTTTTCGAAAGTACCGAGCAGACAGCCGTATCAGCAAAGCTTTCATTTCTATCAGTGATCTCTGTCAGATTTTCCTTCTGGATTATATCAGAATTTGGATTATTTGTTTGCTACCAAATACTATTTCACATTGGTAGCATACAAGGAGAGAAAAGAAAAAAATGGATGCAGACAGATCTGAAGGGATTTCTAACTTAGTTATGTTTTCAAAGTTGTAGATTTCAACAACTTCTTACTCCAATCTGCTACTTAGAAATCTCTGAAATTCAGAGCACACATCCTCATTGGCTAAAGGTTTACAATATTTTTTTTTTAAACATTAAAAAATCAGTATGTTTATGCAAACTGTTTCTCATTGGCTGTAATTCTATCTCCTAACATCCATTATTCAACAAACATATGTTAGAACCACTCCTTTACTACCTTCTCAACATTTCTACAGGAGAATATAAAACTTTTTAAGCCAAGGTGTACAGGGTCAACTTAATCCTGCAAATAATCTTTGCAGTGTACAAGAGATTCTCCAGCATCTTTACCTCTTGAGCTTAAAAGGGTTATCAAAGTTAAAAGGCAGGATTACAGTTATCAGACCAGTATTTCAGTTTTAAGAGATGGACTATTGATCAACACAGAGAGAAAGCTGATCTGAGTAAGCACCACATGAAAGATTTCCAGTCCAACCAATAATAAACCAAAGTGTTACTTCAGTGAAGAGGTTCTTTTGAACATTTAATCACACTGTCCACTGAATAGAAATTATATAAAAGCTGTATCCAAAAAGTTGATTTGTAAGAAATGTGTACAATTTTCTCTTCCTATAACAGGAAGGGATCAGAATTTATTTTAGCTACCATGATAAAACATTAACAAAATAGTAATCTCAAATACACTATTCCAGGCTTAAAAAAGGGAATTTGAAAAAAAAACTAAACAGAAAGATTCAGACGGGAACAGTATTTTCACTGGGCTCCAAGCCAAAGTAATCTGTAAATGATAAATCATTTGTATATGTGTATAATTCTTTTATATGGAATTTAGTACTTCTTCTGATATCACATTTGTTTGGTGTTTTACTTGTTCTATACTTACCTGCTTATTTTGACTGTTAAATGGTTTTACCCTTCAAGCGTAGCATAACTGTTTGTATGCAACCAGAAATAGTGTAAGAATGTGCATCCCGATGCCGTTGTCTGTGCTAACATCAACCAATTCACACTTGTACAAGAGGGATGCTAATTAATTTTAAGCTTTCAAAATGCAGGGAAGAGGCCTGATCCCCTGACCTGTCACAGGTGCCCTGCTAGCACAAAACCTAGCACAGTGACAAATCAAGCACAGTAAGTATTCAGAAATAAGCTACATACAGCTCTCCAACAACACTGTCTATTTCTCACCAAGAGAATCACCTATCATGTATTTTCTTACAGCTGTCCTTGGAAGGATGTGTGAAGAGGGGGAAATGAGCACAGCAGGTTTGCAAAGCAAACATGGGCACAGAGAAGCAATTTAAACTGAAGCAACATTTTTATGCACTGTGGCAGGCACCAATGACTCTACCGGGCAGCTCAGAAGATGTAAGCCCACAAATGTACTTAGGTTAGTAGCTGCTTCTTGGGAGTCTCAAAAGCTCTGGGGAGTGGGTCTATCACCTCCTTGGTGGAATCACAGGTTTTATGTATCACCAACAAGCACCTTTTAGCAAAACTGCACTACTACCTCCTGGTCTGAAGAAAACCAATCAGTTACAAAAAATTTACTCTACGGTTAATAGGTATCCGTGACCTGGGCAGCCGCTTTTCCTTTTCACCCTATGTACTGAATTTTCACCTCGGTAGGAAGAATATTCTGGTCTCCTGGAACTCAGAGAAGATCATAACTACACCTCCTGTGGAAACTATATAGGTTCTCGCTTTGTTAGTGTCTTCTAAAGTGAAAGTTGATTTGACGGAAAGTATCTGTTTGCAATTAATAGATTGAAAGCAACCAGAGGAAGTGCCAATTACAAGAAACTGTAACAGGGCACTCAACTAAAAAGATGTATTTTCAAATCAGTCTGACCATGTTCTGAACTCACTTGAAGAGTATAGTATTGCAGAGAAAGGAATTTGTATCATCACAGCAAGGGCTGAGTGCATTTATGCCAATTTTGGAAATCTCTCCACTGATAAACAGCTCCACTTGTTTTTAAAGTTGTGTTTACTTATGTCTCTGTGGAATTGGCCCAACATTTCCTAAGTATATTTTAAGTTATTTTTGTTATTTCTATTTCACAGGAATTTTCTTACAGGGTGCATCTTTTGTTTCCACAGAAATAGCACTAACTGCTTGTGTAGCCCTAGCATTTTCTAGGGACACTAAAGGGAGCCGTTATCTGCCATGCCATGTTTCTTGTGCCTCTGCTGGGGGTACTGAACGTAGTGTGCTACAGGCCAAATATGGTTCTAAATTAAGCTCATAATCTCTCTGTTTTAGGTGGTACTGTTTAGTAAATATTAACATGAATAACTCAACTGCAGTGATCATGTATGGCTTCTTCTGCTGTACTCTCTACTGTTTGTAAATAAATTCTGAATGGCCGTCTAAACAGTTTATAGTCTGGAGCTGTGTAAGTGTTCAGGAAAACACTTCAAAATGTGCTTTAAGAGAATCTACACCCTTTATTCTTAGCCCAAATGGATGGGGGTGGGGGTGTGTGCAATGCATTGCATTCACAAACATCTAATTTGAGCCTTAATCATACAACCCTTTGAATAACACATACAGAAGTTGATCCTTTGAAGCTAACCCAGGTAAATCCTGAATGGATAAAGATCACCTGTCTAAGAATAATTTGGATTTTAAGAGATGTTGAAGTCATATATATGAATTGCTTCCTGGTTTTCAATTAAAAGACAACTTCTCAAGATGTTTGAGGAACTTTCTAAAGGAATAGGCCAAATCCTTACACATAATGTAATAACTGTTACTGTGATTAATTCAGAAACACCACAGACATCATCTTGTGAACTCAGGAGTTGTCCCAAGAGAAAAAAATATTGCATCCAAAAAATAATTTTGTGTAATGTATAACTCTGCAAACTGAAGTCTCGAATACTTCTCTTTAATTATTCTCTTATGTCATTATCACCAGCACCACATATGGAGATAGGCTTACACTTGCAGTTTCTAACTTATGTGAATTATTCTTACATCTGTGAGTAGTCCTATATTAAGCCAAATGATAAGAAAAAGTCCCTTTAAGATAAAACCATGACTCTGAATGTAGCACTACTATTCTAGCTTTATGGCCCATGGTAAACTACTTTCTCCAAGGTAATATTTGCCATTTGTAGATCAACTACTACAGATTAAAATAATCTTTCTGATGATAATTCATCAAAGCTCTAACGTACGTAGACTGTACCTTTTCTTTACACACAAAGCATGCTCATTTTTAACCTAACCAAATTCATAGGGAGGGATCAAAAATTTTACTTCTTTTTTACTTCTTCTTTAAATCTGCAGTAAACTAAACACAGATGTCTCCAAAAGCATGAGGCTGCTGATGAGAAATCACCGTTTTCATATTTGGAGAAATCTAAATATAAGTAGAGGCATCCTTTTCCGAAAGTGCTCATAGATTTACAGCTCTGAAATCATGTACTTTGACTTGGGTTTCCCTCTCTCCCACCCTGCACCCTGACAAATCATCCTTGCCTTCTGTGACTGATAATCCCAGCTGGCTGTAATGACACCTACTGGATGTCAGAACTGATGAACTGCAGACCCTGCTGCTGCGGAGTTTAGCTCGCATCACTGCCAATGTAATGTTCAATACCACAGTCCTCTCTCAGGCAGAACTCCCGCCCACTGCAACTCTCTTCCTGACTATTTGGATCTCAGTTACCCCTATGAAGCAATTTCCTGCCTCTTTCAGGCTCATTTCTCAACTCCCAGGTAACAAATTTTCAACCTGATTACAACTGGGCTAGTTTAGTCCAGACTCTTTGAAAGCAGTTGCATAATCTGAGCCGCTCTGCTGCAGCTGTTGTTGTACAAAAGTTATTTATAAACTGTAGACAAAATTCTTAGATATTTACAAAAGCTACTATGCAAAATAGCAAGATATGCTGCATCACACCATGGTTATTGTTTTCACTAGGACCTTTCTGTTTGTTCAGTCCTCACCGTGAGAAACCCACAGCTGCATTTTGGATTTGACTGGGAAAGAATTTAAAACTTTAAAGTTCTGATCACAAATTTAACATCACTAAGTTAATGTCATCATTAATTTAATTCATAAATATTGTACCTACTTAAAATGGAAACTGACTACATGACTAGCAACATCAGGATTTTTTGAAATAGGCTTGGGGGAAAGGTTTGCATTACAGTTGTGTACAATCAGTCACCTTTGCTTCCCCATTTGGTATCATATAATCAGAAAAAGAAGGAAACAGAAAGTTTCCAGAATACAGCATTTGCAAGACTATTAGCCAACCTTCTCCACTGTTGCAAGCAGACACAGCCAAATTAGGTGGAATTAAACTGGCAATGGGCTCAAGATTAATCTAATCTTTGCTTAGATTACATTTGTTTTTACAGATATTACACTAGGGAAAAAGGTGAGGCTCAGCGTGGTATCATGGAGGACCAGTGGAGGCCCAATGGGATTCCAGGCTCTAGAATGGATTTTTTTTGAATTACCTGAGGTCACTAGGTTTGGAAAGATTCTTGAGCCATATGTGGTGGTCAGGGACTCCCTGGCTGAGGAAACCTTAGAAGAAAACACTGACATGAACCTGAGCCCCTCTTGTGAATTCTTCCTTTCAATGGTAAAACAAAAGAACATTTATCCAAATTAGAAATACTTTACCTAAGTTTATTAGGAGCTTAATCGTCCAGTAAAAGACAGAGAATCTTGGATGAACTTCTCTGCAACTCCAGTTCTAGCATTCAGCAGAGGAAATAAAAACATAACACACTAATGAAACACTAAGTTAGAATCACCCACCCACCAGCTGAGTAAAATACTCCTTTTTAAAGTTCTTGAAAAAAGAAACAGAAAACGAAACGTACCCTGGTTGGAAAAGGTATGTTCTGACCATGAATATAAACTGTGAAGCCTGCCTAGAATCAAGTGAGATTCTTAACATCTAAAAGAAGAGGAATTCAGCAGTTTCAATGATATATATAAGTAAGAGATATTTATTATAGGCCACCCAAGCATGATGTCCTGTGACAGCTAAGAAAAACAGAAAAAAATTTTCTCAGCCAAGAAAAGAAGGTAGAACTATAACCATTTACAGTGAAAGAAAACCATACAGAATACTGTCAATTGATATTTTCAAAAAGGTTAAGACATAAATAAATATACAGATATATACACTACACACACCCTTATCAGGAGCATGTTACAGAGGTATTTCAACTATCTCCGCATCACATCAAGCATGATAAAACAATGACATTGAGGAACCCGTCTATCACATGCTATATACACTCTGCCTGGGGAGAAAAAACTCTGGACTCAACATTACCAATGATCTTTAATATTAATTTTTTTTCAAAACCATCTGCCATTCAGGATACTTCAAAATATTTGTAGAGTTCCTCTCACATCGTTTATCAAAGAGGTTTTCAACATCTAAACTCCAGAAAGGTAGCCCCAGCCTGTGGCTTGACCCGAAAACTCAAAAGAACAGTGCAAAATAAACAAACCATGACCAGACAGAGAGAAGGTATGCATGAGAGGAAGACTAGTTTTCTAACTGAATCCCTTGGCATTTTAATCAAATCCTATGTATGATAAATTAGCAACATCAAGCTGACATCTCTGTAAATAAGCTCTTCAAAAAGCATTAGAGACACAAACAAGTAATGATGAATCAACTCTTTTTTGTTTGGTATGAAATCATCACAGAACAACTAACAAACTTGAGTGCTTGAAGTGATAGAATGAGAAGATCCAGGCTGCACCAGCCTCCTCCTTCCTCTGCAATTTGGAAAATTTTACCTGCAAACCAGAGATTTGGACTGGTTACCTGCAAAGCGCCTCCCCCATGGAGAGCACCTGAACAGTCTCAGCAGTATGGCAGCTTGCAGCACAATACAGTTGGTGGGTTACCTCTGCATTCGTGCTCAGAGGCAGTTCTTTAAAGCAGTAGACAATGTTTAGCCTTATCTTTAACCTTTCAAATCCTCAAGGACAAATTTTGTTCTCCACTCTCTTAACTGCCCCATCAGAAACTGCCAATTTGTTTACAGCACTTGCACCCACCATATCCTTTGAGTGATTTAGTCTGAGACCTCGCTTCAGCTTGTCAAACAGCCTGAATCCAAACCTAGTTTAAGAGACCAAAGGTGAACTGAGCTCCCTACTTACCTCCTTTCGATCTTAAGTCCCTGGCTCATAACTAGTCGCCTGGCTGTAAACAGCTTGCTGGTCAGAGAGGAGGAAGGAAGCTGTCTTAACTGCCAGTGCTGGCCGTAAGAGACAGGACCTTTCTGGAAGTGGAAGGAAACAGTTTCCTTTCTAACTGGATGCAAACCTCCATGTCTCTTTCAAGAAAATCTTCTATCTATCTTTTCTGGCCTCAACCCATCCCCTTAGAGCTGGCCAGTCCTTAACATGGTGCTTAATATGTATGTGTTGTACCAAGAGGCCTGGAGCCATTGCGCAGTAAAAGTAGTACTCAGGCAGTTGAAATCGTCTCCATAAATACACTAGAAGCCAAGCAAGGGGATCCATCACAAATAGTATTTACTATAAACTCAGCAGAGCTGACACAAGTCAAGTGACAGCAGAAGATGAGATATGGTGACAATACTCATTTATACCAACCCATCAATTCAGAAAAGTCTCAACAGGCTTCTCAAACAAATGCAGGCTGGGATGCTATATCCAGCCACACCACAATAAAAGAATGATCCTGATTTGGATATCGCAAAGTGGCAGTGTCTTGATTCAGAGCCACCAATCACCGTACAAGCTACGGTTCTCTTTTTTCTGGTAAAAAAACTTACTGGGGCATAGATTTGAAGTAGCCATTGTCATTACCTAATCTGAACTCCCACATAACACAAACGATTAAATTACAGAAAGCTATCCTTGAATTAGTCTCAAATATTCTGGACAGCAAGCACAGAAAAAGTGTTAGCACATAGTAACTGTCTGCAGTGGATTCCCATTTTTGGTGAACAACAGCAAGACTCGATATCAGAGTTTTCAGCCCAAGGAAGACTCATGGCAATTGACGAGTATTTGAGAAAGCTTTATCGTCTCTCTACCATTTTACAGATATGGAAACTGAAACTCAAAGGCATCAAAGTTAGGCGCAGAGCAATTAATCTGCAAGTAAAAGCAAGCAAAATTTATGTGCACTAATAAAAGTATGTAAAATAGGGTTTAAATGAGAGTTGAGTGCTACACAGGCTTGCTGCATGGGCCTTCATATTACCCAAGTCACTATAGAGTCAACATAAAATAATTTCTGAGTCCCAGCACCCTTATTTCTTTTACAGAGGGAAGCTGTTGCTTATTTTTATTTACATTAATTTGATTTGTGTTCTTGTAGAGGAACAGCACAGTGGTGAGAAATGGTATGTTTTTTCACAGAAGAAACTAAGTAAGTTACAGAAAGCAAATGTTCTGTTCCATAGAAGGCTCCATATGCCTGTCTAACCCAGCCATATTTCTGAGGTTAAATGATGCAAAGATAAAAAGCTGACTTTGTGAAACAAAGGTAAATAGCAACCCAGATGCTCTCATTCATATTCCGAAGTTATTGCCATAAGCTCTGTGACCAACACATTTCACAGCTTGTGAGTTTGCAACAATCATAAATTAGGCAGTAAGAGCGGACCACGTATAGTCCTATAAACCTTTGAAAGGGTTTGCTTTATTTATATTCCAGTTGGGGACCCTATCAGTGCTCTAAAGTTTATAAAGTATCAGAATCCAGTAGAATCCACTCCTCAAATCATTCATTTTATATTTCTGATAGCCTGGATTATAACTATGTATTTGCAGTGCTTCACAAGTTCACATACAATGTAAAGAACTATGATTTATTCTTTGCCCTTCTTCCAAGCAAAACTAGGGCCACCAGGTGCAAAAAACTGTGCAAACTTAACATAAAACAAGATCATGTCTCTAAGGAAGTAGAATAACCCTTCCTCTTCAGAGGCTTCATATAGCCCTCTTGGCTATCACGTGAGAGCAAAGTAATAAAAAATGAATCTGGGAAAAAAGTTCCTGAGGTCACTGAATTTGGTTCTGATGGCATAACCAACTATACATAATACCTAAGTGCTAAATTAATAAACAGATTCCCTTCTAAAGGAGCTTGTCCTTCTAGGCGAGATGTACTGACGGGACATGGGAGGGAGAACCTTGTAATGTTGCTCCATAAACATTATTCCCTAACATCTATTTTGTGTACTAAGTAATATGCAACAGCCTTGACTTTCTAGAATCCAGCATTTGCACTTATCCTAAGTTCATTTCATAGAACTTTTTTTCTAGGAAAGGTTATATTAAATGATGTTAAACTGCATTGAAAATATTTGTGACATCTGTCAAATTCATTTAAAAAAATTCATTAGGGTCAGTGTAACTGCAATAAATACAAAATTAATAGCAAGGAGTTTCTTTTAAGGTTACATTAAAATAACATTTGGGATCTGTCTGAATCTGACAAAATCCAGGGAACTGGCTACAGCCACAATTTGTCCTTAATTTCTTTGTGCCTAGATGAGAAAGGCGCTAAACAATCCATATTTTTTATTCACAGTGTTCTATGTGCTGGCGTAGAGGAAGTGGTCTCAGAATTAAACTCGGGATTCTCAGTCAGGCAGGTCAGCTTTGTTTGGCTTTCAGCTCTCCTTGAGCAAGTTACCATTTTGATCCCTTTTTTGTAAATTCTGGAAAACTACATTTAATTCTTCCAACAGCTGTTGTGAGGCAGAGTTGTCATCCATTAATGGTGTAAAGTGCTCTGAACCTTCTGCATGGAAGGTGATATACCATGGCAAAGTGCTATTGTTCTCTGTACTGCTAGCAGTGCCTACCGGGGCATGCTGAAACAAAGTTTTAAATGTAAACCCCACTTTCCTAAGTTCGCTCCTTCTTTCCCCTTCTGCATTCCCTATTTTCCCCTCATGACACTATGTCTTCGAAATAAACCTTCTCTTGTTTCAGAGAAAAGGACATGACAAAATTTGGACCTCTGTGCCGCAACAATTAGGATCACTGGAGAATGACGTTTTCCCTTCAAAGGATTTCTGTGTGTTCTGTTCAAAATATAGAGAGCCAGAGACAAATTAAATCACATTAAATCTGGGATAGATTTGAAATTTGCCAAGTCAATTATTTAATCTAAAAAAGCTCTAATGCACAGTTTTAATTTGGAATGCATGTGCCAAGTACTGCTCATAGCTCAGTATTTTGAAAACAACATACCAGTGACTTCAAGGACATACGATTGAATCTTATACCTTTTAGCTAAATGGAAAACAGACAGACAGGTAAAATCCTTTTTTCCAAATTTACATCTGAATCTTTTCCCAGTTACACAGAAGATGCCATTCTCACAAGGCTTTTAAGTACATCTTAAAATTGCATTTTTGTTACTTAGATCCGAGTGACAAGAAAGATGAATCGTGTCTCAGAATTTATTCAGCATTGCTAATTAAACTCATTCCTTGAGGCCTGGGAAGCACTAAACCACTGGAGTGTAACAGTGAAAATTAGTGATTTGAATAGAAGAATCATGAACTTTGGAAAAGAAAACATTACCCATCGGTGGAGCTCACAAAATAGCCCCTTACAGAAACGGAATAAGATTAATGAAGGTGAAGTCAAGAAAAACAACAGCTTTTAAAAGTCCTCATGTCTTATTTTTTAAAGATCACGACATAAAATAGACTCAGTGCCACTAAAAACCTTTAACATGCACATACACATTTAACACAGAAAATAGGGAAGCAAGTTTTGTTGACTTCACCTTACTATATTGCACAGAAAAAGAAAATTATTCACCAAAAATTATTTTTAAAAAATTTTAAAGTGAAATTAACCTTCAAGCATTTCAAAGTATTTGGATCCAAATTCTGTCCCTTCAAATTTTGTCATACTTCGCTTAAAACTGTTAACGTAGATGTTTCAGTGTTACCAGTAATGATTACGCTCAGTGAAAGAACTATGCATGCTTCCGAAGCTCCTGCTGAAGAGCATGGAGACCGGCACATCCAGAACATAGCCCTTGAGGGCTCTGCTCCTCCACTTTTCAACAAATGAAACATAGATATGACAACAAAAATAGCAGCCCCTGTCACCATAGCATGGAGGCATGAGTGGCTGTTGCATCTGGAAATCCATGCTAAAGATAGCAAAGAGGAAGCCTTCAAAATCAGAAGTCATTGGTGAAATGTTGGACTTAATTCAAGGGTTATTCTCCTGGTAGGAATATCACAGGGGCCACAAGATGCTGCCTCCTTAAAAGGCAAGATGCCGCCAATCAGCTGTTCAGGTGTATCGCAGCCACACACAAGGCCAGGACTTCTGGCAATGGCAGCTAGCTTGGACCTCGGTGGGACCAAGGAACTGCAGAACAAGAGCTGCCACAGATGCCTCTCCCAGATTGCCACGACTCCCCACCTGCCGTGTGCCATTCAAAATCTGGCACTTTTCTCTGGCATTTGTGGCCTGACTTTCCAGGGCAATGACTTTCTAGAGCACCACTGGAATTCCAAAATGCCCATCTCCTCTTGTCATTTGGCCACGTGAGATTGTGATTACTTAGTGCAGTGCCATGCTGTGACCCCTGGTGTCACTCCCAAACCATGCTGGAACATTCACGCAAATGTAAATCCCATAGATGTCAGAAGATAGCTATGAGGAAATCTGAATCATCACTGGTGAGTATGGAATTGAACCACTATAATTGTAACAGTAGGGTTAGAGATGCCCTCCGCTTCACTAAAGAATGAATACATAAATGCATACATAAATGACTGTAGCACATATACATCTAATATAAACTACATTCCAGGACTTTATAACTTGCCTGTAAACATCTGCTTCAATGAAGATGGGATATAAAATCCCAGTCTTCTATTGTGCGCCTTTAAAAAAAGGGAGAAAAAGAACTGTGTGATTTTTTAGAGTAACAAACAGACATCTTAGGTGATTTCATCCAGTTAGCTGGATTATTCTGTTTTTTATAATGCTATATTGGGGCTACAGTGGTCTGAGACACAGTCCACCTAGCAAGCACTTGCAGCTTGCCTAGCAGTTCCAAGAGTTGAGACACAACAGCAAACACGGTGCTTATAACCTACCCTCAGGGCAAAACGTAAATTTGCCAACAGCAGGACCAATCTGCTGTTGGCCAAGGGTTGTAGCTCGTTATAGGTGTCACTCTCTTGGACAAACCCACCTTATTTGTGATTGAGCCATGATCTGATAAATTTTATGATGCTTCTCACAGGAGTTTCTCAGATCTGGAGTCGTCAGTAACAGCAAAGCCTCCCCCCCGTTGCCAGTGTTGGACTCCAGCTGTTCTTCATATACAGTCTTTTCACTATAGCATATATGAATCTATACACTCAGAAGCCTATTACTTAGAAACAACTCATCTCTAAGAACAAAAGAAAAGCCTCTTTTTTTTAAAAAAAAAGGTATCCAGCTTACCAACAGGGCTCAGCTTTTAGACATTAAACCACACTGATATATGAAACCACAATACAAAACCCATCACCTTCATGACAAGAATATTGTAGCAATAAAAATGCATCAGCTCTTGAAATCCTGTACTGTTTAGTGATCTGCTCCAGTGAGGTTCTGCAGAGATCCATTACCTCCAGAGGCTATGGTCTGGACCGAGCAGCAAAACACAGAAATGTGATCTCTGTCAGCCTTCACACGACACTTACAAAACTAACACACACTGCAACATAACTGACTACTCTTGTTCAAAACCATCAGATGACTGAATATGCACAGCCATAGAATTACTCTTTAAGCAGATAGTTTTCTCGGTGATTTGGAAAAGTGGGAGAAGCCCACTCTATCAATACACACTAGGCAACTGACACAAAATCCAGCCAAATGCTAACGTGAGTTAAAACAATAAAAACAGCTATTTCCATTAAAGCTCTCTTTGAGTGCAGAATTCTTAGTTGGTAAGAACATCCCTTCCTGTGGTGTTTACATTCAAAGCTATTCTCCAATGCAAATTACCTCTGACCAGTGGTTTTCCAGTGAAAAATGCTCACCTTCCAGAACGAACGCTAGGTTAATATCATGAATATGAGATTTGAAAGGAAAACATCAGTTGGAAGTAAACTTCTGAAACTGTCCAGTAGTACCCCTCAATATCCAGTCTTGCTACAAACAATATCAAGTTCAGTGGCAGCAATGAGTAAGCAAAGCTTTCCTTGAAGATGAATGGTCAAAGCTACACATAGTTATTCTAGTATTGCTTCCTTCTCAGTAGAGTGAGAAACTTCTGTTTGCTCACTTTGTCACTTTGCATTTGTGGTACATTGGACAACTGACTGGAGAGGCATCTATACTATTTATGCTTACTAAAGATGCCGCACCTTTAATTTAAAGGCCAGCTTGGGCTTCTTTTTAAATATGGGGCTTTAACATTCAAATGTCAGATCTGAACCTTGTATTAAGCAACACACTTATAAAACCTGCCACATGGCAAAAGTGCTAGTGCTTCTTCTTCCCATATTCCTGCACTGCGTCCTGTCCCATCATAATTTTTCAGATAAAAGGTGTTTTTATAGTATGTTAATTTTCAGTATTGCATACAATAATCAGCAAACAAATCTGCTTATATCAGAGGAACATAAAATTCACAAATAGTGTGAGACATGATTTTAGGAATGCATGTGAGACTGTGTCAGTATTATATTATCCAGCACTAATAACTAACCTGCACATTTTTTTGGGCGTGCTGAATGTTAGTCAGCCTGCCCCTTCGCTGAGCTGAAGGTAAGGTAGACATTCTTAGGTGGACAATTAACACAAGTAAAATGAGTTGACCCTAGCATCAATTTCTCTTCATCAACTATGTTTCTATGACTGGATCACATGCAGACATCTACACTAAACAGACAAGATGAATCTTATCCTCAGTATATGAACATGAAGCATTTCTTTCTCTAGGATCCAAGTTCATACTTCCATTCACTGAGATGCATTGTGTAGCCTTCTTAAAACTTGGCTAGAAGGCTATTATAGTCCTTAATTATATTAATTTTAGGATGTGCTTTTTAGAAGTGTTTTAGAAAAGCAGAGCCAGTTTCTTTATTTTGAGGTTTCTGGGAGCTTTGTCATTTGGAGTTCTTCACAGGTGATTCAAGAAATGAAATACTGTAAAATCCAGCAGAGCTGTAAAACATTACAGGGTTATAAGTTCTGATCAGTTCCCACTCTTGCAAACATGCAGCAGGAAGGAGTACTGAGAAGGGATTACAGAGAGGTTAATTAAAGAATTAACAGAATAAAATACTGTCTGATTAGAGGTATCACATTCAAATAGTTATCTAAAACTGTTGCTTTTTCAGTAAGTTTAGAACTTGCTGTGATAACGTGGCAGTAGACAGAAGCTTGCACTCAGCTGTAAATGTGAAAGCATGAACTTTTTGACAGTGTCAAGTTCACACTGTTCCCTGAAGATATTTCTCAGACAAGAACAACAGGATATAGTAAACTTAAAAACAACAGAAGAGTAGCATGAAAGGTAGGACCTATGCCTAAGTTATGGAAGCAAGATACAACTCTTAAAAAATTGAGATTTATCACAAAAGTTGACTCTACAGAAAAGAAAGAAAAAAGTTATAATTATACATTATTTATTTGAAATAGATAGCTCATGTAATTATATACTGTAACTTTAAAAAAAAAAAGTTAAATTACAAAAACTAGCAGTGCACTTAAATAGTTAAGAAGTTTCTGAACTGCTCTCTTTCCTAAGAAAAGATGTTCTCAGGTTGCAGCTACCCTGAAAAAATAGCTTTCCAGCATTTGAGTACTTTTAAAGAAAGTATTTCTAACCCAGCAGCACATTAGTATGTCCTTGAGGACACAGCAAGACAAATACATATCACGTATCACTGTGCTCTTAGAATTAAACAGCAAGGGAGAATAAGAATGGTAGTGTAACTCCTAGTGAGAGGGATTCTTCAGAAATGGAAAGGTGCACTGTTTTAGAGATACCTCTGCTCTCTTGTGAGACTTTTACACAATAGCAGCATGCTGCGCTTCTGGTACCTTAGAGAGGGATATATCCTTCAAAACTTTTCCTCAAGACAACTTATGGGACCTTTTCCCACAAAGACGGTCAGAGCCACAGACAAATGATTAGATGTATGAAAAGATTTCTTGATGAGGACAGACAGTGACGATGAGGACCATAGAGCTTAGAGAATTATTGAGTAAGAGGGTATTCAGTAGATGCATATTAAAGAAAGAAAGATACAGAGAAAACAGTCACTCTGTATTCAGTCTGTATTATAACTGACTTTTAATGAAACTGAAGTGCAACAGCACATAATTAACTGGCTTTACTAAGCTTGGAAAAGGGATTTAAAACATCATGCTTCCCACTCTTTTGGAACAGATATTTCTCAATACTTCTCACAGAACATCTTTTGCTCTTCAATAAAATTATAATTGAAAGCACTATAAAAATGGTGTGATTACATGGATCAGCTACAGATCTCTTACCATTATGATTTGGTAATCAATGACAGATTATAAAAACATTCAACGTTTTATTAGAGAAGGAAATTATGTTTACACTTCATGGTATGTCAAACAGTGGCTAAGAAGAGACAAGGAAGAACCTTTCCACTCCTTTTCCCCTGCCTTCCCCGGACAACTTGTTCCGACAGCCTGTTCTGGAGTTCCATCCATCATCCTCCATATCATCCCCCAACAGCCACGATCAGATGCAGCATACCAAACTACATGACACATTATGACACACTCCTACGTGACCATGGTAATGCACTTGCAAAACTGCATGCATTTACAGAACACATTAATGAAGTTTTCTTTAGAGACATCCTCTTCAAATTTAAGATTACACACACTGTTTATAGTGTGGATGGTCACCAGAATGGAATTTAACTATCTTAGCCATTTGAAAAATATTGCCATATCTTGGACATTTAACAAGGTTTCCACAGATTTTATACGGGTCAAAGGGAGGGAAAGTGCTTCTAAGATATTTCTAAAATAATGCTTCCATTCCACTTAGAATGGAAACTGCCTTTCTGACACCTAAAGCCGCCAAGTTCTTGATCTGCTTTTCTTCAGGTAGAGAATCCATTAAGTGATGAACAACTTCTCAAACAGGCTTATGCACTGTTTCCACTCTATGCACATGGCCTCAGATTCTTCCAGCTACTTTGAATGTTTTTGGTGTGTGAATCAGCCACGGGCCCTTGACTGCAAGAACTACAGAATACAGTACTGTGAGGTAAAGGCAAAGCACACTGAAATCTCATGACTCAGTTTGTGGATTTGGGGACATTATTCTGGCACCTGAGGGAGTTGTTACACAATTCTGTGAATTTTTTCAGGATGCTTTGAGGAGCACATGGAACAAAAGCCCTCAAATTTCAGGTAAGTACCATTCTTCTGAAATTCATTAAAAAAAAAAATTAAAATCCAGAACTTCCTATCTTGCCTGCTCTAACAGCAACATTTTCTCTAAGGTCATCACCAGATGAAAACAAAGTTTTGTTTACCTTTCAGTCTACTCAGACAAGATAAATTTTGTTTTGGGAAGATGTTTGGTTTGTAATGTAAAGTGCTCATTGAAAGATGTTTATGTTTTCTCTGTATGTAAGGTTTTCCAGAGGCTTTGGTGGTGTCATAAGATGTATTTCATGGTATGCTCATATAAGAGTAGGCTGTTTAAATTACTATGCAAGACCCTGTAACTACAATAAAAGGTGCAAAAAAGCAATGCTAGCCACAGTGCAGCAAGGTTTGTGTTCTGATAATGCTAACTCCACATTAAACACTTATTCTGTGTGTGACTTGGCAAAAGGTTCTTCCCCAAAATTACAACTAAACTCCATTATTTTCTTGGTTTTTTTTCCACAGGAGAGAAAAGAGTAGGTTGATAGGAACAAATACATCTTTAGATAGTGTATATCCTTTGACTAAAAGTCTAACTTGTCAGTTACAAAGGAAGCATGGAACATTCTTGAACTTTATATTTTCATCACTGAATCAAAGATAGTTAAAAAAGATAATTCCTAAATAAACTAAAAAAAGTTAATTTCTTAAAAACCAGTGCAAGAATGCTATTTTTTCAAAATGAACTCCATAGCAAAAGGAGCAAAATGCTCCTCTTAAAAACCCGAGCATCAAATTCTTTCTCAGAAATTCAGATTAACTTCCCCATACATTCTTCTTCTTATGAGGCTGATACTTAATAAACCATATTAATTTGTTTGTGTCCATTTTCACTGAGACCTAGAAAGGCCAAGCTCATTTGATTTGTGTAGACACAAAAGGAGACCACCCCATTTACCAGAGCAGAAATCACTTTTCCTTATTACAGTGCAGCATGCTGACTGTTGTATTGGTTGCCATTACTAGATGAGAAATAAAGTAATTTCTTATATTATTCCTGCCTAAAATGACTGTATTGTAGTTCTACAATACCTGAAGCATGAATATACAATATTGTTTTTAAGTATCTAAATTGTCCAGTTGGTCGAAGAACTTGGTGACTCCTGGAGGAAGCGTGGCAATGGTAAGGAAAGACCAGAAGGATAACAAAAAATCTGTAATTAAGATGATGTTTTGTAGTGTGTGACAGAAATCACACAAAAATAATTCCACAGAAATATTAAAAACCTTTGAGATACAACTAAGTGATTTAGATGCAGTTTTAGTTTGAATGTGAACTTGCATATGATATATGTGATTTTTTTATATATATATAAACCCCAGAAAATCTGTAGATAATGTACAGAAATGATAACTATCGCTGGATAAAAACCACTACAGATTAATGAAAATATCTGAGCAAATCCTGAACTGCCCAAGAAAGGGTACACAGTTCTGACAGATCCCTTAGTACAGATGGTGGGAGTAAAACATATCCACATGATAATCACATCCTTACCAAAATTGAAAACGTATGTGAAAGTCGTGGTGGTCCTGCAAAAATATAAACTCATAAACGATTTCTTGATTTGGTGTCATCATTCATTTCTTTCATTTGAGAAATCAGTTTTAGTAGGCCATACAAAGATTGATGGCTTTTTCATAAAAGGATATTTTATGAAATAGTGAAATGTAGCATATTTCTACCTGATAAATGCAGAGACCTGTAAACTTTGAACCCACATTGGCCTTTGTTGCTCATGACCCTGTTTAAGTGATTTATTTTCTTTTAACAACTGCAGTCTGCAGGAGGTAGAATATACTGTGTAGATCTTTAATTCTGTTGAAAATTGAACAGTTTAAACAGAATGGCTGACATTAGAAGACCTATTACTGAAGAGTCATATTATCTTCATTTCAGTATCCCTTTTAGGAGCAATATTTATGGTTGGAGAAAATACATAATTTATAAAAACAGCCTAGTAGGCTGCTGCAGAGCAATGGAGGAGTTGGCATCCTTGGCCCCACATCAGGGTGTCTAGTGGACTGCATGAAAGCCAGAGACTCTGGAAACCTGGCATGTGTAAAGGTATAAAATCAGGAAACTTGCCTGTTGTCTAGAAGAACATCTTGAAGGGAACTGAACACTCCTCACCCTTGTGAAACATTTGGATTTCAAAGATTTAGCAAATTCCAATGAAATAATACTCTGCTAGAATTTTTCTGCCAGGCTCTCGATACAATGGCAGCTTTATCTTTGACTTAAATTAATTCAGTTTCTTTTTTGCCCTCCCTTCACTGCTTTTTATTTATATTTTGTTAATGTGCAACAAAGTGAAATAGCATCATAAGCATACTTCCTACTCCCTGGTTTGAATGTCACCATGGAAGTTAAGCAGATCAGTCCTCTTCCACGTATACGGAGAAGCCATCTCAGATCCGAAACATTTTCCGTACAGAGAGTCCAACTTTGTTTCACAACAGTGGGGACTCATGTCAGGTAGTTTCCCCAGTAGCACGCCACACTACTGTTCTAATAATCTTCATTAGATGACTGGCCTACAAAATCTTAGCAGGCTTTAATATGTATCTCTGCATTACCACATAGTGCCCAAGGCTCCATCTTATAAAATTAAATGGATATGATCAGAGAAACGAGTAATGCTTTTTTAATTCTGTTTTGAAGTTGCTCATTCATGAAACAAGCTTCTTAGGTTAAGCAAATTCTGTGTTTGTGAAACATCTCATGAATATATGGTGCTGTAATAAAAATAATAAATGTTTAAAGCCCCCTTACTTTTCTTTACTCTTCATTATTAGAAATAAATCTTATGAAGCAGATAAAAGTATTACGATTAATCCCTCCTGAATGGAGACAGTATGTACTATTCTTTTCAATACAAGAGAAACTGGCTTTGACTAGAGTGGCAACAACTGGCAAACTGATTTTATAGTTTTGATTTATTGAATATTAGGAAATAGACTTTTTTAATAACAGCTCCATTTAAGTATTCATTAAAATGGAATTAGTACAAGCAGGGCCAGATTCTGATATCCATATTCTTGTCAGACAGCATTTTATTACAGAAAAGTCTCACTGACATCAGTGGGATTACTTGTAAAAGACCATTCAGTATGAGTGAGAACACAGAGCTAGATCCTAACAGGGTACAGAGGACTACAGAGGTCTTAGGTACTTCTCCCCAACCCCGAAAGTGCCCCACACACTCTTCAGCAATGGCTGGAGCAGTATGTAATTGTCTGCCCGAGGCACCTTGTCTACACTGGTCTGCATCATCTCCTGGATCTCACCAACACAAATATGTGAGTCACCTTGTCCCTGCTCCAGGTATATGGGACGTGAAATATACATCTTCATCCTCACAAAGGAAATAATTCCCAAAGGTTGATTATTTTGCTTTAGACCTTATGCTAAAGACAGCTATCTTCATAGTTCTTTTAGTTTGAGCAAGTTTGACCTGAAGAATGCATAGCACATGTTGCCATAGAAAAGAACTATGAAGATGAATTTTGATTTATAAGAAAAATCATTTAGAAGAAAAAAAAATAAGGGGCTATAGTAATGGATCTTATTAGAAGATCAAGGCTGCATACTCTATTTCTCTAAATTGCACAGCAGAAGAGAAGACCATCTTGTGTTTTTGTTTTGTACACTCCTGATTTAAATATACATATAAAGAAATTCCACTAAACTCTTGTGATGGTGACGGGTACAGAGAACTGGCTTAGTTATAAATACGATTGATAGTTAGAAAAAGCATATTGATTTTTCCATAAATAACCCAAAATGTCTCTCAAATTCTGAGTTCTAGCACCTGTACTATCTTTCTTTATTCAGTAATCTCTATAATGAGCAGGTGAGAAGGCGGAGAAATCTGACCTTTATACATAAAGCAATGATGTATGAGCAAATGGTGAATATCCTAATTTATCTTTCATTCAAAATTATTTGGCAACTGATTTCGGAAAATAATCTTTAGTATGTATGCTGCACTTTTATATTTTCATTACAGACACAGGTCATACGTGGAATATACTTCTACTCCTTGATTGGGTGAACATAGTTAGAATCCAGTCCTGACAGCAAATACTTCACAGGCTGTTCAGTGTACATACAGCCCTTCTTCCTCTAAAAGGCTGGTGTTTCTGCAGAATTCCTTAGCAGAAAACTCATTTGCCAATAGAAAACTGAATACGGTCAAAGCCAATTTGTTTAATACTTCTTTAAAATCTCAAAAAATGGTCTATTTTTGTTTCTAAGTGTAATTAGTAAACAGACTACTTACTATTGTTTAACTTTGGTTTAAAAACCAGCCAACACTAGTTTCTACTGTATAGTTCTTGAAGGTCAGACTTGAAAGCTTAAACTTCAGGTTCTACCGAGATAAAGGCACTGTGCTTTGCAAAGTTATGCTACTATCCCTGGTTATAATCTTCACTGACTTCAGAAATAATTGCTTTCCTTAAACAAAAAGGAAGTCTGATTCTAATTTGCTATCTAGATCTACATTCTTATATTCTTTTTATAGATTTTTGAACAAGTTATCACTGGAATCTTCCTTCACTCAAACATAAGTGAAAGTTTTATCTTACTTCAGATATCACAAAAATAATTTATGACTAAGGAAACAAAACCTTTTGTCTCACAATATATTTCTTTGCGACAGCTGTGGTATTTCACTGAAAGCACAAAAGCTGTGATGGTCTGGACTGCAATCAACCATTTTTAATAGGAAATTTTTACAGACTTTTAATAAGATCTCCTAACATAATTTATGGGGAGAGGTTTTGAAGCGAAGAAGAATTGTTTGGCAAAGTGTTCTTCCTCTAATCTCAGGAAATTTAAATAATCGAGTGCTCATTTCCTCTAAACTTAGGATTTCTCCTAAAAAAATGGTTAAGAAAAACACCTGCTACACTAGCAGCAAAATAAGTGTATCTAGAGTCCAAACAACATATATTTCTAAAGGCTTTTCAAAGGCAAAATGCTCCATGTCAGAACCCAATATTATTAATAATAATGCAATATTGAATTTTGCTTCTTAAACTCAGAATATTTAACAAATATTTTGAATGAAGATAGCATGCTGGTCAGGATAACTGCAGGTACTTTTTTTAAACTGATACAGTTGGGGGAATTGAAATAAGTGGGCAAATGTGGAGAATTTACAGTTTATAAGAAAACCAGATAAGCACCCAAAAGTTACTATACTTACTGAAGTTATCCAGAGTTCCTCTGACTGCAGAACTTGGCTGGAAGAACTAGGGAAAAACCAGAAACATAAGTAGGAAGCACATTTCTATACATCTATAAAGCTAATCAAAGCTCCTGAATATGAAACAGGTTTTGTTTGGCTGATTAGGATTTTGGATTAATTTCTGAATTATTTTTTACCCTTGCTGAGTAACTCATTGTCTGTAATTCTGACTTGAAGTAATAGCTGACCTAAATGTGTGCCCCCAGTCTAGGTTTGTTAGCGCATCTCTCCCAAAGGAGGAAAAAAGAGAGGGAAAACCTTTAAAGGAAGGACTCGGGAACAGCTCAGGTAGTCACACTACCCGGGCTCCGTCCAGGTCACTGTGTGCCAAAGACCTCAAGAGGGCACTCAGCACAAAACGTACCGCATTACAGGAACGAAAAGGGTCTACAATTGCCATTGGCCAGTTTTCACAGAAGGCAGTTATCCTTACCCGGTTTTCCAGAGAGCCAACTCAGCTTTCATCTCATCACTACAGATGGAGAACTGTAAAAAAAACAAACAAAAAAAAAGAAATTCTGAAGAGGAAAAACTATGCCATCACAGAGTCTGTACTTGTTTTCTGTATTGAAGAAGATCTGTTTCATCAATGCTTTTAACAAAAGAGGATCAGTTTCTAGAGTCAACCCTAACCCCTTTATTTTCAAAAGCTGTCTGTTGATTCCAAAGAGCTATTGCCTCCATAAAGACTGCTTTTTAAGATGTGTCACCTGAAGAACTTTTTTTTCTTCAGTCACTACGTTCAAAGCATGCAGGACAGAATATCAGTTCTTTAGACTCCATCTCCCCCCTCGCCTCTCCCCCTTCTGGTTTGCCTACAGAAACAAACCAAACCAAACTAAACCAAACCAAACCAAACCAAAACAGTTTACAGGGGGTGCCAGCCAAAATTCATCTTTTCCCTTCAGCAGCCAAGACTTGCTTGGATGTTTCTTTCTCCATGTGTATACAAATATACATACACACACACACTAGCCAGTTCTGAGATTGTAGTGACCTCCTTTGGGTTCCTGCTCTGGCCCGTCCCCGAGGCGCTGCTCCCACCCGACCCTGCAGACCTGCCTGCTCCAGGGCACTGGCTGGCTGAGGCTCCCCAGCGCTGGTGCACCCGTCCTGGCGGCCTCCCCAGGGACCTCTGGCTCCCTCGGCAGAGCTTTAATCCCATCGATGCCCCGTTTCTGAACTGGCTTCACAAACTGCAGACAGGACTGCAAACAACTGCCTCGTTTCCACAGAAATGTCATTATTTGAACAAAACTGAAACCCATTCTTTCACTGCATCCTCTTTACATTGGTAGTTTCACAAAACACATACTGCCCCCTTTATATTCAAAGTGGACTTCCTGATGCACAAGTTCAAATCCCAGCTATCATCTATCATCTTAATTCTTCTGGGACAAATAAAGTATTATGCAACATACCATATGTGGCTATTTCAGCAGAGCTCTTTAGAGTCATGTCCTGTCTACCCAGTGTGATCAATGGTTATTTTATTTTTGTATATTTGGAATACTACATGACAAACCTCCTTCTGGGTGCACTACCTAAACAAAAAAAAGACACAAGAGGTTGGGAGTCAATTCCCTATGTGACTTGGGCCACTGACATACCCTGGGGTATCTGAGACATCTGCAGAGGAATCTCACACACGGCATGCGATCTATAGGAGACTCACGGCAGCTTGTAGCCATGCATGATATCCCAGAACACAAACTGGCACTAGGCACGTACTTCAGCACCTGAAATGTCTCCTGAAGATCTGTGCAAATCAAATGTATGATGTATCCCTATTCCCCCAGGGTGCTGGGTGTCACGTTACCTTTATTCTCGCAGGACTGTATTAAGCAGTACTAGATGAAAGTCATCTGCACTTTAAAAATTCTTAAACACTCATTCTCTGAAAATCAGATCCCATTCCAGATTAGGCACACAAAGGAGAGACCTATCTCTGTACCCATCTGTAACTTCCAGAATGCTGACCTATGGAATATAAAATACTTCTAAGGCTATCAGTCAGACAGTATTAAAATATTCTGCTTAAAAACACTTCTAGTAAAGATAATTCATCAGTTAAAGTAGGGATATTATTTCAAAAATACTGCCCAAACTAGAATAAATTAATTAGCCAGGATTTGGATGAAAAATTAAGAGTTGAACCATTATCCAAAAGTAATACAAGCATGCAGATGATCAAAACTAATCTGAGCCATGAACTTTATTAAAGGCAATGTGGGCCTTTATCAGGTTCATTGCGCTCAGTGCTGTGAAACTTGGAAGCAGGTGCTACCCCTGCTCTGGTTATTAGTCTCAATAACTAAGTCTAGTCGCTATTTGGTCAGGTTTGTAGGTGAAAAAAAGAAAAAAAAAGAAAAAAAGGTTTGTCTACAGCAGTCTTACTAACTTAGGAAATTTAGGTAAGTTTTTAAAAGACACTTTAATCTCTGGAAACTATGGTGGGTATAATGATGATAAGGTGATGTGACTAATAATTAATTCAACCTTTATTGATAAAAAGTTGAAACTGCCAGTGCTTTCAGTATCTTCTACGTATTTTATATAAAACCAGTATTAGAAACATTTCCCAAAACGTTTGGTGATCCAAAACACAAACAGGCTGTGGACAGAATCACACTATGTGTGTTAGTTGTGATACAAATGTGTAAAACTCAAGAGTATAGAGGCAAGAGATGCAAAGGCTGTTCTGGAAGCGCACAATATTCCTCCAAACCTCAGATTGTGACTTTGATTCCTGCAAATTGCCCAGTAATTCCACAGCAGAATTAAGTTTTTTCAGCTTTTGCAGAAAGGGTGGAACTCCCACTCCCTAGCCAGTGAAGCTGAATTCATCAAGGTTTGTTTTACTGAGCAATGAAAAATTTTCATAAGTAATGTCCAGGACAAAAAAAAAAAGCATCTGCTATTTTTTAAGCACGGCAACTAATTGGAGTGGCATCCTTTAGTCTATACATCCCTTGAGTTCATTATCAATTGCTAGTTTTTCCTAGTTACCTTCCAATATATTGGCAAACCTCTCTGAAAACTCCAAGGTTGCCATTAATATTCAATGAGTCTCCAAAGTTTGTGTAAACGATTTCTAAATACAAACCACCGAGAACACCAAATATCGCTGTTAAGGACCCTTTTTATTTGTGTTTCCATATTTATTGCTAAAATCTCATTTGTAAAATTTGCGCTAAGTGAGTGTTTCACCGACAACAGAGCAACAGCTCTTTTTGCTAAACAGTGTCAACGCTAGGAAGGCATTCAGTGGTATGATCAATAAATCAATATAACTTTTTTCATACTGTAGATTATTTATTTAAACTGTTGAAGCATAGAACACTACCTCCAGTCCCAGTGAACTATATCTCATTTAGTTATTTTACATCAAGGACAAGACTTTACAAAACACTGTACCATCAAGATGATTCACACGTTCTAACGTAAACAATACAAAACACAGCACTGTAGTACCAGCCTCAACTTTCTCATTAGCAGAATAATCATCTCAGCTCTCTTTTCCTGGCACTTTAAAACTCCACTGCTGGTTGTCAGACTGTATTTCTCCAAAGAAATATTTATCTTGAATTAGTCAACGAATTTTAGAGTAATAAAAAGCTCTTAATTACTTTCTAGTCAGTACTGTTATGTAGCATAAAGAGGCCATCCACGAAGCCTTCTCTCAAACCCCTCCAGCTCTTACTAAATAAGTCTTTAGAAGACATTTAACCCAAATAGTTGTGAACTTGTCTAAGTGTTTTCTAAATTTCTGTATCCAGTGAACACTTAGCATAAGCCCCAGGGAAATAAAAGTTTGCGTGTGGTTCTCTTTTTTCCTCTACTTCTTTTTCTTGGCTTTCATTTTAGCCTTTGAAACATCGGGAAAGTCAAGCTATGCTCCTGTTGGTCTGCCAGACCTGTTGAATAGGAAATTTCTTAACGCTTCAGCTGAAAAAACGTGCAATATGTCGGTAACACCGAGTCATGGTTTGTTACTTTCAGTTGGAGTACGAGCTAAGGTGTTAAAACAAACTAAGCAGCGGGTTACTAGCCATCTGGTTAGGAGCTTTTGTCCTTTCTCTGACCACGTTTCACTCCCGACATGCCTATATTAAGTCTATTATTTAAACTCTTCCAGGAGAAAGGACTAGACAAGAACTTACACTTTTGGGGGTGGGGGGTGGTGGTGGGGTAGGAAACA
Source organism: Aquila chrysaetos chrysaetos (assembly GCF_900496995.4). Lineage (NCBI taxonomy): Eukaryota > Metazoa > Chordata > Aves > Accipitriformes > Accipitridae > Aquila > Aquila chrysaetos. The sequence goes on along the minus strand of NC_044019.1, from coordinate 21,387,411 downwards.
CTCCTTTTAGACGGAGAGAGAGAAAAAAATAATCTCTGTTCCCACACGGTAGCAGTCCTGCCGACACCGATGGCACACAGGCACCAGCGCACCTGGGAATACCTGACTAAGGGCGGCCAGCTACTCCCATCTCCCTCGCAGGGACGAGCGCCGAGGCGACCCGCCCGGCGTTAGCCGGCACGGCCCGCTGCCGCCCGCCGCACCGTGAGGTGGAATTCGGGTCCGGGCTGCCCTTAAACCGCCCGGCCGCGGCGGGGGAACCTCCGTCCCGCAGCGGAACTCCGCCGGCGAGGGCCCGAGGGGAACCGCTCGGGGACCGGGGCGACGGCGGGCCAGGCGGAGGCTGGAGGGGACCCGCGCCCTTTCCGAGGGGCCGCGGCCGGAGCCGCCGGTGGCCCCTCACGGCTCCCGCCTCGCCTCGCCTCACCTCACCGCCAGCGGCCCGCGGCGGGCGGGGCGGAGCGCGAGGCCCCGCCCCGCCCCGCCCCCCAGCAGCGGGGAAGCGGAAGCGGGCGGTGCGCGGCACCGGAAGCCGCTCTGCCTTTCCGGTGCGGGCGGCGTGCTCGGTCCGGCCAGCGGCAACCTCCGCCGCCATGAGCGTCCCGGCTTTTATCGACATCACGGAGGAGGATCAGGTCAGCGGCCGGGGCTCGGCGGGGAGCGGGTCGCGGGGGTGTCGGCGGCAGAGCGAGGGGGCCGGGACCCGGCCCTCGGGGGTCGATCCCGCGGCGGGGAAGCAGGGCCGGGCCGGGCCGGGCTGCGGCGGCCTGCGGGGCGGGGGGGCCCCGTCCCGTCCCGTCGCTGTCAGTCAGTCAGGCCGGTCGCCTTGACGGGGGCGCGCGTCCCTGTCCTGGCCAAGGCCGCTGCTCGCCGCGGAGCACGCGTAGGTCGCCCTCAACTGCTGTGGGCTGTGTCCTGGAGAGATGTGACAGGAAAAGCGGCCGGAGAGATAAGTCTGTGCTCGCAGATTCCTCTTCAAAGTTCTTCACCTCCTTAGTGCTTTGTTTTCATTTTTCTTCTCCAGTGCTTTTTTTTTCTTTTTAGCAGAGGAAAACCCGTTCAGATACGGGCTGGAGCGCTGCATATGCATCTTAGTTTTTCAGGGTTCTCGATACTGCGGGCATGGGAACTGTGAATTTTGTCTTTGAGCTACTTCTTGTATTGTCTTTGAATTTTAGGGTTTCCCGGTGGTGTGTATATGCACAGTCGGAAATCTACAACAAATGCATACGCAACTACTGGCCTTCAGTCCAGTTTTCGCTTGCCATAATGTCTAGTAAATCCACATCGAGTATTTAGTCTGAAACATCTTCAGTACAGTAAGGGGTCCGAGATCATTTAGCTGTGTCTGATGGTACCGTAATGATTTGACATTGAACTTGATGTAAATGACGCCTGGTGTCACAGTAGCATCCCGGTCAGAGTTCCCCTGTGCCAAAAGTTGTATGGCCTCATGCAGATTGTTTCTGAAGGGTTATGGTTCTGCTGCTGAAACCGTGGAGTGTGACATTAATGAATAGGGCTGTCACTGGGGGAAAGATATTTTCTTAGTGTAGGCTTAAATGCTAATAAGGTAAGGCAGGTCATTGGGAACTGTTTTTAACTTCTATGAAGTCTGTAAGTTCTGTCTCCTCTAAAGTGGTTTTGTTTATATCCTTTTTCTTTTCTAGTGAAGAAGCAACTAAATGGTTTTATTGTTTTGCCTGAAGTTTTCAAAGGGAGTAAAAGATAATAAAAATTCCTAAGAAAGCATCTTTGTCACAAAAACTTACTAGGCCTGCTTTCCTCTAACCTGTTCCAAGTGACACGTTCATACTGTGAGAAAGTTCAACAGTTGTGTGATCTATTCAGTTCCTGGCAAACCAGCCATAGCATGTGCAGCATCTTACACTGAGTCGGTATTTGGGTTGTACATTGAAGTGGAGGAGTGTTGTAGGGTACAGGGTGGTAGGGAGAAGTGAGAGGAAGTGTGAGCGAGCAGTGGGGGCAGAGGAGTGGTTGCAGAACAAAATTCTGTAAGAAATTTAATTACTTTGACTTTGCTGTTCACAAAACAACTGTTTTGTTTTGTGTATGTTGTCTTTTTTTTTAAGGCTGCAGAACTTCGAGCTTACCTGAAATCGAAAGGAGCAGAAATCTCTGAAGAAAACGCTGAAGGTGGACTTCATGTGGACTTGGCACAAATTATTGAAGTTTGTGACGTGTGCCTGAAAGAGGATGACAAAGGTTTGCATCTTTAAGTCTTGTTGCTTTTGCTAAACATATCACCATCACTGCTTTCAAACAATAACAGGTGGCAGAATTTAGAGGTATGTTGCATGGCTTGCATGTTAACACATGCATCTTTATAAAACTGTAAGTGCTTATTTCCATCATTGCCATGTAAAATTTGCATGTACTCTACCCCTCCCTTCTCCAAACATCCAGCGCCCTTTGAAGAAGTCAGAAATTGAGCTAGACTGCACTTGTTATGAAGGCATAGTGAATTGTATGTAAAATAGGTTTTCAATCTGAAAAAAAAGTATGATAAAAATAAGACTTATTGTCAGTTACTGGCTGTGATGGCGCAGATCAAAAAAAAGAAAAAGTGACAACAAAAATTAGGACTAGACATCTGTAAGTAGAAGTTTTAAGGCCTAAACATTATTTGACTATTATTGTCTGAAAACACTAGGATTTTCAGTAGTCAGTAACTCTTTTCAAGTTAGGGCTGTAGATCCTTAGAAAGTGCACTAATATGTTTTAATGACACTGATAATGCTGCCATAGCCTAAATGATCTTTCTGTGCCTGTTGTGCTCTGTACTAATATACAAATTCCATTTAGAACTTTTATATGTAAAAAATCAATTGCTAATATGAATAGTATATGTTGTTTGAAAGAATGCGTGGTTCATCTAAGAAAGAGTACTTAAGATTATTTCATGTTGCCTTTTACTGTAGGCAAATCCTGGAGAAGCTTATTGCTCTGCTGTTTGATGTTCAGATGTCATTTCGGGGAATAAATAGTATTTTCCATATGTAATGAATTTTGTTCTTGCCCTTTGCCTAACTGGTATTTGGGCAGACTGTGAAAAGAAAACACAAAACCTGTCTGGTCCTGTTTGGAAAGGATGGAACACCATGCTTAAAACAGGAGCTGGGGAAGCTTTTGAATAGACTTTGTTCTTGCGGGTATTTTCCCTGTGGTCTGGGTATCCCTTGTGCTCCTGGTGAAATGTTTTACTGTACTTGAGCACTTGGTGTTAGTATTCTCACTATAGAACCGTGGAGTGGTTTTCTGGGTGTGCAGGAGGAAGCCACTGTTTTTTTTTTAAGACCAGAACCTGAAGTTCCTCTGAATTCCCTTATGTGTCAACAGAGAATTCAGAGCAAGCGTGATATCAAATACCAAATTCTGTTTTGACCTTAGAGTGGTAGTTCTTGCTTTACATGGAGATGTGTTGGTGAAAGACCACATGAGCTAAATCTCTGGTACATTCTGATGAATATCCAGATTGGTTACCTTGGCATTTTCTCTCTTTCACAGTTCTTGCTGGTGCAAAATAATCATTCATAGCAGAAGTAACTCTCCAGCATGAAATAGCTAGTGATGATTGCTGCTTGCAGTTTTAAACAGCTGCATGTTTTGTTTTGTGCAGATGTTGAGAGTGTGATGAACAGTGTAGTCTCTTTGCTTCTCATCCTGGAACCTGACAAACAAGAAGCACTGATTGAAAGCCTGTGTGAGAAGTTAGTAAAATTTCGGGAAGGAGAGCGCCCATCTCTTAGGCTGCAGCTGTAAGTATTGTACTGAGGAAAGTGAGACAGTGGTACCTTGCAAAGTCATTATCTTGTATGTCTTTAAATCCAAGTGTGGGGTGTCTGTCAAGATATGTCTCTCTGATGCAGGAAGCAGTCTTTTTTTTACCTCCTTTTTCCCTATCATAAAATAGAAGTACCAATATACTTTCTTTGCTTGGGTATTACAAAATTAAATTTAAAATGCATAGTTTTCAGCTCCTCTGCTGAAAATGGTTACAAAACTGGAAGCTGTTAAAATTCATCACGGACATAAGGTGCCACCGGGTGCTTTGGGTGTACTAGTGTGCATCTTAATAGAGACATTTATATGCACTCCAGTAATGTTTTTTGAAACCTCTTCAACTCAGTTGTTTGTTGTTTGTGGTTTAGACTGAGCAATCTCTTCCATGGTATGGATAAGAACACTCCTGTGAGATACACAGTGTACTGCAGCCTTCTTAAAGTGGCCTCGTCATGTGGTGCCATCCAGTACATTCCAACTGAACTAGATCAGGTAATTAATGTGGTGCTTCAAGTTACAGCCTTTCTATTAACCGTGTTGCATCTCACTAAATACTAGTCAGAGTTAATACAGAATGCCTCTGTTATAAATTGCCAGAGCCTAGTGAAATAAGAAATGCAGAATACAGAATTTCTTATCTTTTAAACGTCTGTCCACTGAATCTAAATCAAGTTGCCATTTATTTTCTGTTTCTGATGCTGAACGTAGTTAGATGTGTCTGTTTCATTCCTGTGATAGTAATGAAAGTGAGAAGCTTTGATCAGGAGTGAGGCATCAAGTTCTTGTCACTTGCTCTGGAATCAAGAGTGCATTAGAATCACTCATCCTTATTTAGGAAGTAACATGGCGAGCACAGACTTTTGGCTTCTCATGGGAAAACTTCCAGGTTCTGCATGGGGAGCCTGAGAGTCAGAGGACCCAAAGGAGAAATCTCTGTGCAAGACCTTTTCAGTCCTTTTCTGCTTGAGAGAAAATGAGAAGTATTTTCAGTTTTATTTTAGTCTTTTCCCCAATGCTTCTTTTTCACTTGTTTTCTACCTAGGTTCGAAAATGGATTTCTGACTGGAATCTCGGCACAGAGAAAAAGCATACTCTTCTGAGACTGCTGTACGATGTCCTGGTAGACTGCAAGAAAAGGTATAAAAGACAAGTAATAGATACTAGATAACTGTATTTTAAGTTGATGTATTTTAAGTGATCTGTAGGGAAAGTATTTCTCGCAACACTTTTAAAATTAATCTGTACTGATAATTCGATCCAAATATACCTGGGTCTTTTTCTTTTTATGTTTTTAAGCACTCTTATGTTAAACCAGTGTTTCCAAGAATATTAAAGTTAGTAGTGAATTAGCTGCAAATCACAGACTCCCGAAATAAAACTATTGCTTTCTATAAGTATCTATCTTTGAGCATTGTAGCATTATGCCAAGTTTATTATTTAATTACACTTTTGACATTTTAGTGCATGGTAGCGCTATCTCTTACTTAATGATGTTGGGAGGCTTATCAATCACAGTTAACAGAATCAGTCTTTTTATGTAAACATTACCTTTAGGACAGAGCTTTCCACTAGTCATGGAAATTAATGTCCACAGAATACCTGCTTGGCCACTTTAAATTATTATCCTGGATCATAAGAAGCATCTTTGATCTAACAAACTTGGCAGACCAGTGTCTTCTGGCATGTAAAGTAATCCTGTGTGTATCGAGTCTGTAAATTAATGTAAGTCTTAACTGAGAGCTGTCATTAGTTTATCTTCCAGATGTGATACGATGTATTGACTGCATTGGCCAGGGCTATAGAGATGGGCTGGTATCCAGAAGTAGTTTCAGCATGTAGTTCCACAGCAGTTTCAGCCGGTCTCAACTGTCCCTGCTGTAGTTTGGGATGTGTGTGAGGGGTGTGTGTGTTGCTTCCCCCCACCTTTCCCTTTCACTTTGTTTTCTGAGTTAATTTTCTAAGTTTTTTTTTATTTTATTTTCATAGTGAGGCAGCATCAGGACCTCTACGCTGGTGACTTACCCTGGTAGCAGAACTGCACTTGCATTTTTTACATTTGCATAACCTTGTACTGCTGCAGAAGGAAGCAATTCTGTCCTGTACCCCCCATTCCTGTTCTGTCCCCTCCAGCTACCAGCACCTGTGTGTGTTTGTGCATTTGTGCAACTGCAGGGTAGATTGGACTGGGGAGGTGACCTTGCCAGGGTTTAAAAAAGGCAAGTGTGGAGCTGTTATAGGAGGAGGAGAGTTTCTTCTGGCAGGAGAGTTAGCTTATTCTGGCCTGGAAATGCTGTGTCAACATAGCAGGATCATTTTTAACTAACCTCAACTTAGGGATGATTAATCCTTATGGAGTAGTTACACTGTGAGCTGCATCATTATTGGGAATTCCTATTCCTGTTACTAACACTAAAATGCTTTTGCGTTGATAGTACTGTATGACAGATTTGAGATGGTCAAAATAATTTCAGAAATGATAATCAGAGATCTTATACGTTGCTTAGTGCTTACTTTGTTTCAGAAGTATTACACTGATACTCTGCAATGCCCCTACTCTTTTAAACACTTCTCAACCTATTGATTTACTGAGAGGTTTTAACTAGCTTAATTCCCATACTAACTGTTTTTAGCTAGTCTTGTTATCAAATCTGTGGATTAAACTTCTAATTTTTGTTTCCAGTGCTACTAGTAACCTTGCTACCAAATGGTTTTTGCTTACTAATAATAGGTAATATTTGCAAGTTAGGCATTAAAAACTTTCACAAACCCTGTAATATATTACTCCTGCATTCAGTGTCCTTACCATCTGTTGCAGCAAGCTTTGCACTGAATGGAGCAATTTTTCAGAGCACTTGCACTTCTCTCCAGAAGAGAAAACAAGAATTGACCTCAGCACCTTTGACCTGGTTCACTCTCCTGGATCAGTGGGCAGTATTTGCGATAGTATGGGAAACTCACAGCAGCATTCCAGCTTTAGCACTCAGGAATGTTGCTCTATCTAGGAGCATGGGAAGTGGGAACTGAAAATTAAGTAATAAAAATAATACTTCAGTTACGGTGTTGATTTGTAATCAAGGGAAAAGAATAATTGTTGAAAAAAATTGAGTTTAATTTTTTCGTTTTGGTTCATTTTATGTTTTAACTTCACTCAATGTGGCAGAAGAGATGGTTTTCCATAGCTAATAGACTTTTCCCCAATGGATAAGTTAGTAGTGAACAGATTGGTAGCTCATGAGAAGTAGATCATGTAGATGTTATGTGTGGTGTTCCTTTTCCTGCAGTGATAAGTGAAAACTTGTTCTATCAAATCTTTTCCAGTCACTTTCTGGTTGAAGTTTCTTCTTTCTGATGATCAAAATCATCTTGATCTCTTCGAAGAGGGATTTTTATCTTTCCCATGATCAACTGAAGAAAAATTGGTGGTGGTGGCTGGAAAACAGATGGCTGGTGTGGCTTGTTTCTGAGATCTGTATTTGGTAGCTGAACTTTGCAAGAGATTAGTTACTTTCTCTGCTGCTTATGCTCCGTGCCATAAAGGTTCTGCAGTAGAGTTTTGTGCCTCAGCTGCTTTAGTCTTCAGCATTTTCCTAGCTGTGTTGGTATGAAACTGCAAGGTAACGCAACCCGTTTTCTTTTCCAGTTATAGATGGGAGTTTTACAGGCATGCACGGCTTGCATGCAGCCAGAGAGTTGAGTTCTGCTGTGAGGCTCTGCCAGGCGCCAGCCTGATGCAGCTTACAGCTGGTCTCTGCTATTGACCTGGCAGGATTCAGGGTGGGATTAGTCCTGCCCAAGTTTACATTCAAACAGGTCTAGCAAGTCTGGTTATTCATACCTGTAGCAAAAAGCTCAGCATGTCAGGCATTTGCAAAATAATTGTTTCATTTAATTTTAATTCCATTTAATATCATGTAATGTAGAGGGACTCGATTCCAACATCTGAATACTCTATTTTTTTTCTTCCTTTTATCTACCATCACTCTTCAGTTCTCACTGGCTTTTTGTCAAGTTACGCATCTAGACTGGCAAGTGGAGCCAAGAGTACTTGGGCAAGCTGTCTTGCTAGAAAAAATGTTCACATTTGCATCTTAGGTGAGATATACATGTAGCAATGAGCTCTGGTAAAATAGTGATCTGTATGACTGCTTTAAACATTCTAATTTATGGTAGTAATCTGACGCTGAATAGAATGCATAAGATTAAAAGGCCTGCCATATTTGCCAAGGCTTACAAGAATTTAGCACAGAAAGTTTGGGAGTATTTGTCTTGTAGCATTCTGATGTTTCCTAGAAATACAAGTGAAAGATTCCACTCCTTCCCTACTTCAAAAAAAAAAAAAAAAAAAAAAAGAAAAAAAAGTGGGGGATTGCAAATACTATTTGAAATTAGTTAAATGCATAGTTTTCAATTTTTGCTCCTCAGGGAAGGGGGAGGAGAGGCAAAGTTCCAGAAATCTGTACCACAGTGCTGAAGTGTATAAGATCAGCTACTGAAAGCTTATATTAAATAAGGAATCTTGTATTGTTAGGTTGAATAGCATGAGCTGAGCCTCTGTCTTTGAATGTCTACATAGTATCAGTCTGTATTAAACTGGTTCTTTGTTTTCACTAGAACATCTAGTGTTGATAAGATTTCACCAGTGCAAAATCATAGTCTGTCATAGACTGATTTACATGCAAATAGTTCTGTCATATATAAAGCTGTCTAAATTAATTTTATTTCACTGATACAGAGCTATCAGTTCCTCTACACACCAATATCAGTTGCCATGAGAAAACATAAGCTGACCTTTTTAATGCTGGGTCTTAAAACAAATGTTTCATTCAAGTTTACATCCCTGAAGACAGTCCTGGAATAATGGCTGGGACCTATAGAAAATTCCCCTGCCTTGGGCACAAACTGTCTTCACTCAGTATACATCCAGATGATATATGGTATTCCTTGTTTCCCACGATGTCTTAATATTTGTACTGCATATCCATGAGATCTGGTAAATTCTCTATGAGCACAAAACCTCACTCTGTAAAAAAGTTGTCAAATAGTAGTATTGTGAGATTTAAAATAAATACCCATTTAAAGATAGCGTAATTGTACTATAAAGCCAATTCAGACCTGTGCTGCTATATGGGTTAAACCTGTATCACAGCACAGTATGTACTGGGAGTGTTGCGTTGGTTTGTTCCTTCCCTGTGCAATTTATGCCATTAACTTAAGTAATTAAAGTGAATTGAAACTTTATTCTTGCAGAGTTTTTTCTTTTAAGGAAAGTTTTGTAGGCCTATTAGACCACGTGGGGAAATGTGTTGTATCTGAAGAGCTTAGCTTTACACTGTAGCTCACTGTACTCTGGAGAGTAGCATCCAGCCTTCCTCTTGTCCACTGAGGAAGTACCTCTTAGTAGAGCAGTTGCCAGTCTGTGTATGTGCATGGGAGACTTCTGCAAAGCACACACGCACATCACTGAGTTTTGGTTGTGCTCTCACTGTTGAGTTTTGGTCGTATCTACATCCACACCCTGTCTTGTTCAAAGGAAGTAGTAAGATGGCATCAGCAAAATCTATTCTCTGTATAGGACTGTCACAGCCTTCTATTTTGATAGTTAACAAGAATTCCAGGAGAAATAGGAAATAGGTTTTTGTGTGTATACACACAGCATATTCAATGTGTATATTTTTTTGCTGAAAATTTTGTAAAAAGCATCAGCAGTTGCTGGCCTCACTAGTGGTAAGAACTGTTATGTGAACACAAATCAAAATCTGTTAAAATGACAGGGTAATGGTCTCGGAGCTGGTTTGCAGTAACTGATGAGCTGTTGTTTACAAAATAATCTGGGTAGACAAGGCTGTAGGTTTACTTAATTTTCTTAGAATGAATTGTTTTTCTAAAAGTTGTCTGTCAAAGCAATGTTGCAAGCTGCTTGCTTCACAGCAGCCTAAGCCAGTCTAATTGCCGGCTGCTTAACTTCGTCAGTAAAATGAGCAGCTCTCACTCTGAATACTTGAAGAGAGAATCTGTGAAAGAAGAAGAGGCAGCTTTTACACAGTCATTTTCCTGACCATAAATATTCTTTAAGATATGCCATTTTACATTTGAAATAAACTTTGCAGTGCTACTTATTCTGCAGTGATTAAATCCAGATGTGCATAAGAGGAGCATTCTAGTGAACCATATAAAGCTGTTCCTAGCTCAGAAAGCTTTTTCCATAACCAGTAGGTAATTTATCAATTTAAGAGAATGAAATGAAGGGTGAAGATAAACATTTTGTAGAACAAGAATTGAAAGAATACATCTAGTTAATTTGTTCTCTCCACTAGAATTAAAATGGATCATCTACATCTTTTTCAAGTGTAATTTAATTTGACCTATAACATCATAATGGAATTACTTAAATATTTGAGTGTCTTGTTTGAACTATTTTTTTCAGCAATCCTGAGGTAACTTTATTTTTCTTCTGTAGTGACACTGCAGCAAAAGTAATGGTGGAACTACTGGGAAGTTACACAGAGGACAATGCTTCTCAGGCTAGAGTTGATGCTCACAGGTAATACTGACTTCCCGGTTTCCTTAAAAGTAGCTTTTTCTCAATTGCTAAATTATGTTGATCGCCTTACTCTTAAGAGTATCAAATGGCCTGGCAGGCAAGGGCCCTGACACAGCCTTTTTCCTATAGCATGGCTGACTTGATCGAGAGTTTATCTGTGCAATCTACAGTAGGTTTGGTTGTTTCTGGGCAGAGTCAGGTTTACTGCATTGTGCGAGTGCACAGGTGTGTTTCTGGTCATTGCTGAGAGATCAGTCAGCCTCGGGTAAGGACTTCGTTTACATCAACTGTGCAATCAAACTTTGAATTGGCATCCTTTATTTCAGATTTTTTACTTACTGATTGTTTGATTCTCTAACTTTGAGCGTTCTTTTCAAATAGCACTTTGAGTTGAAAAGAAATTCTTGCTCTGTTTTCTGTGAGCAAGTACTAAGGATGTGAACTGCACAGAAATAAACTTACTTGTTGGACAAGCTGGGAGTGAGTTGATTCTTAACAGTGTATTCTCCCCACTGGCCAAAATGAGTAAAGGCTTGTATTTTGACATTCTACCTATCATGATTCTTCTTAGGAATTAGATTTTTAATAAGTTGTGTAGTTCTGCCAGGTGTGTACAGCCAGTAGTTCTCAAGGGAGTTGTTTATACTTGAGCATGGAGGAAAATCAGCATGACTCATTTTGAAAATTAAAGTGTCTGCATAAATGAAAACTTCATTGACCATCTTACAGCAATCTGAGGGTTTTCACATCTGAGAGAACCCATCTGCCTAGGGTTTATCATATTGCTGCGTCTATGCAGACCTTAGGTTCTTCTGGGTGTATGTTATGTGGCAGGGTCGCGGTCTAGGCCATCGGAGCGAGTGTAGCACTGTCTTCTCACGTGCCGCTGAACAAAAGCTTTCATCTAGAGTTCTAGAAACACTTTAGGTCTTTTTATAGTCTGGAGCTGCAACTGATGAATCATAGGCCTTGCAGTGTTTGGTATTGGGGGTTTTCTCTGTTTTGTGTCACGTATTCAAGTATAATTAATCTTCCTAAACAACTTTATTCTGTGAAATTTTAGGAGGACAGTAAAAATACCTCTAGGAATGAAGGCGCGGCTGAAAATAAATGCAGAGATGGAAACAGTAGGGTGATCTGTAGTCTCACCACCTGGCAAATTTTGTTTGTGATGCTGGGCAAATTACTTAATGTTTTCTGTTCCTTGTTTTTTCCATCTATAAAATGAAGATTAAAATTGGAACATGACATGTCTTACATTTAGGAATAGTTGAAAACCCTTGGTTGTTTCCTAGCAAGCAAGGATTGAGTTGCACTTACTTATAAAAATGTGTATTGCTGTAAAAATAAGCATTTTCCTTTTCTAATTAGATGTATTGTGCGAGCATTGAAGGATCCAAATACCTTTCTCTTTGATCATCTTCTTGCCTTAAAACCAGTCAAATTTTTGGAAGGAGAACTTATTCATGATGTAAGTAACTTTTTTTTTTAGCAAGATGGTTTGATATCTGTAGAGTGCCTTGGTTTTTTAGTGTCTTCAAATTTATTAGAATAGTTACCTATGTCAGTAATATTGAGCTGCAATGTACTATTTCTTTTAATGCTTTTAGAATTAAAAAATCAAAATACTACATGTGAAATGTTTCCCTTTAGAAGTTTCAGAAACTCGGTTACAAATCCTGCCCTCACATGAGTTCTGTAGCAAAACTCCCTTTCAAGTCTGAGAAAAGGAAATAAGCACAGCACAGATTGCCCTCAGCTATTGACAGAAGACAGAATTTTAGCTCTTAACGGTTTATTTTTCTGTTCAGTACCAATAGTTCTCTCCCTCTCTCTCCCCCCGCCCCGCCCCAGTCTACAGGGAGGGAAACATAGATAATATTTAAACTGTTCTTGTATTTCTTTTCAATCTTCTAGCTTTTGACAATTTTTGTGAGTGCTAAACTAGCATCCTATGTCAAGTTTTATCAGAACAACAAAGACTTCATTGACTCCCTTGGTAAGTTTTCAGATCATTACATTTCTGGCTATTTACATGGCTTAAGATATGGAAGCTGCAAAGTGCTTCAGTTTGATCCCATATATTGAAGCCAAGGAAATGTAATAGGAATTTTTAAGAATGGTTTAGAGTTTGTAGACTCTAACCTCTACTAATCATAAATGGACCATCTAACTGTGGTTTGTTCTACTAGGACAAGCTGTTTTATGTTTGGAAGTGAACTGTGTTTTTCCCCACTTCTTTTCTCTTAAACCTTTTGGGAGGGGAGCTTTAATGCATTGATACTCTAGGCTAGGCCACAGATTACAACTTTATTAAGCCAGCAGCTTGTATAAATCCCTTACAATTTTTTTTTATGATTAATAACTTTATAACAGCAAATAATTCTCCTGAACAGTAAGATAAAACATGCAAATAGAGTGTGTGTGTGTGTGTGTGTGTGTGTCTGCATGTGCTGATGCATTAGACCTAGCAAGCCACAGTCTGTCCCAGTTAATTTGTTTCATCACATGAAGCAATGTGATGGAATGTTAATGTCAGCACCCTCTTTATTTACACACTGTGGAAAAAAGGAGTAGTAATTAACACTTTGACACTCCCCCGTTGATGTGTAATTGACTGTTTCAAAGGAGCACTGGTTCATAAGCTATTGCATGCATTAAAATTACGTTTTTTATATTCCAGCTTTTTAGGACAGGGGTCAGTGACAATGCAGAGATTGCTCAATGATGCAGATTTTTTTATTACTGCATTAAGGTTTTGACATATTGGTAATGAATAAATGTTTCCATAAAAATCAATTTTTTTTTTTTTTTTTTTTATAACTTTGATTTTGAAATGACACTTGAATACTGGCTGAATGCATCTGAGGAAAGGCATAGTTTTGCTAAAACAGAGTTTAGTGCAGCCTTTCAACACATGCATTATTTTGCTTAATGGAGTGTGGTATAATTCTGAGAATAATTACCCTCAAAGGTTTAAAATGCTGGTACTTTGGGTATTAAAATGATGGAAATATCAATGTAATTTTTTGTGGATAAAATTAGCAGCAAGTTTTCGGTACTTTGTAAATCTGTATACAGGATAAGCATACCTTTTGTCGTATGTATTTGAACATTAGTTGTGTAGACATCTTAGGCTTTTCTTTCATAGGGGAAAGTGCTTTTTGTATTGTAATTATTTTTATGTATTGAAATGGTTTATCTGTTAGTTATTTGTCCACAGAAGTATTTGCTGTAAATGCTATCGTTTGAATAAATTTATGGAAGATTAGTTAACACATATACGTAGTATCAATCGTATAATATACAATAGTCACAATTTCTTTGCCTCCCTGTATCTGTGTTTACCTCTGTGAACATACAGTGTGTGCATTTTCAATATATCTAGGATTCACATAATCTTAGCAAAATCCTTAAATATGTTTCGAAAGACAGCCTTCAAGTTATCTTGATTTCTCACCTGCTTCACGGTGTACTCAGAAAATTCTGAATGTCTTTGAGCAGCGGACAAGGTAGAGATTCTGAGGCAGTGCAGACTGGAATGCTAGGAACCTGGTCGGAGCATTTCAGCCATGCATTTGAAAAACAAGGGCAGTTTGGTACAGAAAACAATACTATTATTAGATGAGGCATTAAAAATTCTTCAGAACACCTGTGATCTGTTCCCCAAAATAAACAGATTTTTAACTATTCTTTAAAGTTTTTTGTGTTTGTTTTCTTTTTTTTAATAACTTGCCAAGATATTGTGCTTTAAAATAAAGGATATTAATAATAGGATTTCAGTGACAGTAGAGCATCAGCTTTAGTTCTAACCCTTCCTGGATAAGGACCAGTTAAAACTAATCTATGAAAGCTGTGCAGTGAAGGCTCCTACAGGTGGCATCAGTTTGTTACAATTTGTTGTTTTATTAATGCTGACAACTTAGGCCAGCAGTAGCATTATCTGTGTCAACTGAATCGCCCTAACATGTCCACATTTAATCTGGTATTATCAGCAGTCTTTTTCAGAAAGTTAATCAGCATCTCATTTGCATTTGTTAATTAGGGTTAATGTGTGCTAATTGATTTTTTGATGCTTGTAGAGTTCCATTAAACCCAGTTAGGTATAGTTGCTGGTGCTCCTCATTCGTGTGAATTATGGTGATCACATTTTTGTTGAATCAGTGCCAAATAGGGAACCTGCATCATAATTATAGCTAATTAACACAACATGATGTGCTGCACTAATGTGCTTTCCTATTAGTGTATGGATGTTATAAATTCCAAACTTAAATATTTACTGAAGCAGTGTGACTGTTTATAATGTCATTCCAAAACAAAATGATTGACATTCATTTTAAAGAAGCTTCCACTGAATCTTAGTTGGTACCTCACACAACTCTGATTAAGAAATGCCTTGGTTCATCTGAATGTCTTAACTTTGTTGACCTAGCCTTTTTTTTCAGGAAAATGGTCTCTGATTTAGACATGCAAGCCCTTGGCTCAATTCCTCGTGTTGCCATTCATACGATCATGTAAAAGATCTAACCTAACTTTTAATATCTGTTCCTCTCTTCTTGAAGAACACTTTTTTGCCAAACTAGATGCTGTAAGCGTACATGTGACTCATGATGCTTTTTTTCTGTGGTATAAACAGTTACTTCAGTGCCAAAACACGTTCTTCTGGCACAAAAATGTTACGTTGCTAAACCATTACTGAGAGAGGTTTATTTTCAAGCAACTACATGAGAATGAGCGGTGAGGCTGTAAGAAGGTTTTGACATTACCAGTCATGTATTTTCCATTTCTTGTTGTATTGCTGTTCATCCAGATGATGCAGCTGAAAAATTAATTTGCACCCTCACCACCTAAAATTCTGTTAAGATGATGTTTTCACTGTTAAAAAAAAATCTCTGTGCTTCACTTCTGTAGATATTTATTACCTTTTACTGAGAACAACTGAGTCTTGATGAATTCACAACTAAACTAGCTATTTTAGCAAAACACAAGGAAGATGCAGGAATTAATGTTTTACCTCAAAAAAATGTTGATAAGGACAGGTGGAATATTTTCTTGGTGTGAAATAAATTTTAAATTATTGGAAGTATATATAGTAAAAATAACATGAAAAAATTAATTACTGAATTATAATTCATATCCACAAACTATCAACGCTTTTACACAGGCTTGTTACATGAACACAATATGGCAAAAATGAGGCTACTTACTTTCATGGGAATGGCTGTAGAGAATAAAGAAATATCATTTGACACAATGCAACAAGAACTTCAGATTGGAGCTGATGATGTAGAAGCATTTGTTATTGATGGTAAGAACTGTTGTACCATACTTTACACAATGCTAATGAACAATACCTTTTAGTCTTCTATGCTAATGTTAAATATTCAGAAAAATATCCATTTTTAATTTCTGTGTTTGTTACAAGCTCTAGCTGCAAAACTTCATGCTTAAAGACATGCCTAACTGTTGTCTTTTGAACAGTGTTTTTCTTTTCAGTGACAGCAACTGTATTTCATGTAATTCTTCATAGAACTAATACATTGTTTGCAGGTTTAATTTGTCATCTGGTTTTGTTTGCCGTCATTAAAACAGGATGTGTTTGTAGGGGAGAGAAGTTCATAAAAATTGTACAGGATATTGCTTTAATAGGTTGGCACCAAACAATAGGATTCAGGCATGACCTTCATCTTGTTACATCATTTTGCTTTTCTGCCTACTAGACTGTTAAAACCAACAGCAAAACAATATTAAGTGAACTGCTGTGTTTTTATGTTTTTATTGATCTAATTTTGAACATTTTTTATGCAGTTTAATACCTTTGCACTATCTTGAAAATATTGCTCAAAACAGCATTACTTTTTTGCAGCTGTAAAGACAAAGATGGTATACTGCAAAATAGATCAGACACAGAGGAAAGTAGTTGTCAGGTAAGACTTAATTCTTCATAGCATTTTGCAGAACTTAGTGTGTTCTAATTATTTCACTTACATGTGTAGAATATTTTAACTAGAAGCAAGGTATTGTTCCTATCAGTTGCTGGTAGTTAAATAGTTGCTATTTATCATAATTTTATTAAAGCTCACACTGAATGTGATTAGCTTATTTAATGAAAGAGTCCTATTTTCCAGCACATTTCATTTAATGACCTGATAGTGACAAGAATACTAATGACTGTTGTTGCTTTAAATATTTGGGAAGGCTACAGAATTCTCTAACTGGTAAAGTGCAGCCCTTTATATAGAGAAAATAAAAATTTCCCTATTCACTTGTGAGACTAAAGTAATGCTATGAAAGAATTAATAGGTGATCATGACATCTAGTAATCATCTTCTGATTTTGTTTTACTTCTCTAGTCACAGCACACATCGGACTTTTGGAAAGCAGCAATGGCAGCAATTGTATGACACTCTGAACACCTGGAAACAAAATTTGAATCAAGTGAAAAACAGTCTACTCAGTCTCTCAGACACCTAAAAAAATGTAATGTCACTATAGATGAAATTTATTCAAATCTTTGACAATTTGTGAATGTTTCCAAAATGTATGCAATTGGTTTAAAGAAGCTAAATATTCTAAATTGCAACACACAAAAAAAAGCAATAAAACTAACATGGGAAAATATCTTCTGTTGATTTTCTTACATAATTGGCAACAACAAACAGTAGCAATATTGGTTATGCTTCTTTTGTTCTTGTTGAAGTTTACAATATGAGGATCTTTCTTTGTAAGAGTTGGTGGGGAGGAAGGGAGGGAGATCAGAAAAATGATAGTGCAAGTAATTGTAAAGTAAGAGAAAATTTCCCATACACCCTAAAGGAGGAAAAATGTGAACCAGTTAGAAGTGAAGCTTTATGAAGGAAGATCTGCTGCCTTATCTCTGTAAATCATACCTGGTGCTTTAGTGTTGAAAGAGACCTTATTGATACAGAATCAACTACAACAGATATATTTAAATAATTTGGCAGTGAAGATAAGCTGAAGATTTCCCTGTTCTTCTGCCACTTAGAACTGCTGTAAGTTGTTGTAAATGTTTGTAGAAACCATTGGATTTTGAAACAGTTGCAGCTGATTTTGCTTGAAAACTGAGTAAGCAATCTGACAGAGAAATCAAATTGAAGTATTTCAGCCAAAACTTCTGAGGAGCAGGAGAAGGGTTCTCTTAAGTAATTGTTAAATTTTACTTAGTGGATATCAAAACATTAACTTGTGAACTTTTAAACTTTAGGCAAAACTCGTAGTAACTTGGATTTGATTGTAGAAACAGAGAACTAACGTTATTAGCAGGGATTGTATCCATTATTTAACATAAAAAAAGGTCTATATGCTGTATTAAACCTGAAAGCATAGCACACATATATCATATTCTATAGGAATACCTTTACATAAGTGATTTATCTGTGTGTGAAAGACAGGCTTTTTATCTCCTGCCACTGATCTTCACTGGCCTTCTTCATATTTTCTTTTTCTTCCTGAATGCAGTCTCTCTAAATCCAGGAATTTCTCAATTTCTTCTATTTGGTTTTGTATAATGGAGTTATGAATAGAACAGCTGTCCTCATCTCTGAGTGCACTTTCACTTCTTGCTGGAGTTACAGTCATGTGAGAAGACTTCTGCTCCTGCTGTAAAGCAGTAAATCCTTCTTCCACCTGACAGAATACAAACTTAGCAGTTAATAATCCACT
The DNA here is from genome assembly GCF_900496995.4 of Aquila chrysaetos chrysaetos. Lineage (NCBI taxonomy): Eukaryota > Metazoa > Chordata > Aves > Accipitriformes > Accipitridae > Aquila > Aquila chrysaetos. Next base: position 21,369,383 of record NC_044019.1, on the reverse strand, counting down.
GAAATTAATGTATAAAGGTTCAAATTGTTGGATTTTGCTGAGCATTAAGCAAGCAAGGAAATGTGAACAGAAGGGTAAGTCAGTTCGAAAAAAATACGGTTAGTTTGAAGTGCTTGCTTCAGGTTTAATTTAGAAAACTTGGTAATGACAAATACACTTTTATAAACCAAACCTTAACATAAGACTTAGTAGAGAAGAGTATGATTAAAAAAAAAAAAGACAACCTTGTACTAGAATGCAGATTAGCAAAATAAATAGCTTAATTAAACAGTTTAATGTTGCAATTGACGTTTCTATTGCTATGCAAGCATTTGATTAACAAAACCCCAAATCAGGAGGTTTATAGTATTAACTCCCTCTCTGCTTTGCTGTGTAGATTAGAAAGCAAACATCATTAACTAATGCAAGGTCTGTAATAGGTTGGGTTTTTTATGTTAAAGATCTTTTGGTTCTTTGAATAGTTTTAATTGCTATTTCATAGATACTTCATATCTATCCAAATCAAACGCATATGGCAACACAGTAGGGAAACTGTTTGTTGCTTGAATGAGTTCTCCACTCATAATCCAACCTTGTGTGGCTCTCTCTTGTGGAGGCCAGCATGCAGCACCAGCCACCTCCCTGAGCACAGGTGTACAACAAAGCCATGTTACACAGAGCCAGTGCTGCAGTGGTTCTTGGGGATCTGTAACGTGCCATCTAATACTTTGGTTGCATGCTAGGGTAATTCTTTTACAGGGATCGCAAGATGAGGCCTTCCCCCTCTGCTTAATTATTTTTAAATATTAGGCAACTGTGCCCCAAACAACTGTAAGCCACCAGGTCTTTATCAAGCCTGCCTTTATTTTAGCACATGAATTTTGTGCCAAAACTTTCCTTCCCCAGTGCACAAGCATTTCTTGAAGTTTGAAATATGAACAATAAACTTCACGCAAATTGTTCATTTAGACTATTGCATCTGTAACAACATTACTGCCATGCAGCTGAAGGTACTGATACTTCAGGTCAATAATGACTGTCATCTCCATTTCAATGAGAAAGTAACTTCCTCATTTGAGCAATAAAATTTTCAACCTGTTAATTCTAGTGGCCATATGCATAAAATTTTCAACCTGTTAATTCTAGTGGCCATATGCATACGCTCTCCCATGCTCTTTCCCAAGGCCTCAGAAAGGAACTGATCATAATTCATTGCAAGCCATTAGTCAAAGTCTCTGTAGAATAGCACATAGGGCTGCATCTGTCCTGTACTAACAATCCAAGAGAAAAACTTTCATTTAGGTCTTCCACATGTGAAAGTGAAATTTTCCAGTAAAGTAAAGCCATGCCATGTTACTTGGATTTTACTGAAGGCAACAAGCATTTAGACCTCTTTGGAGAAGTAATTGCAGTTAGGTAGTATATATATAGCATTTTAATATAGTTCTGTGACAGTGGGTTTAGAATAAAGCTTAAAAAAAAGAAAAAAAAAGCTGTCAAACTAAAAGGCCTCAGCATTTTCACAATAAAATCCAAGTAAAATGTGTCTTACTGCCAGCACTGAGTATATGGCAGCCTATGGGACATGTGTAAAAAACATTCATTGCTGAATAGTATGACTGCACAGTTAGGGACTTCTGTTTAAACTGAGTTGAGGGTGCTTATTGATCCTTACCTTGGTACTCAGGCATGTACAGACTAATGTTTAAAACAGTTCTTCATATTTTTTACTAGAATTTAAGTGCACCTGTAGCATTTATTTTTAATTTTTATCGCTTTTTAGAGTACTGTACTTTGGTTGAGTGAAATTGCCCAAATTGTAGAAGGTGTAAGTCTGCTCTAGTTATAATCACACATGTTAGCCAAAACAAATAAACTGAGCAGCAGAAAAGACTGCTGAGCCTATTCTTAATCTCCCAACAGCTTTTTCATATTGGTCATAAAAATGACAAATCTGAGGACAGAAGGTATTAGAATGACACCAGCACAGAAGGGAGGGAGTGGTCTGCAATATCCCAGGCTGAGATTTCATAGATTAAGTATTTGGAAAATAATCTGAGGTCAAACCAGCAAGGCAGTCTGTTCTTGTCCATCTCTGCTTTTATTGAGCCAGCACATAAGGAGCTTTAGTTTGGAGGTGACAAAGTAGATATAACTACAGTCAGATAATGAAATACAGCTTTGTATTAGCTGTAGATCAGGTATTTTAGTTCACTCAATTCGTGGCTCCACCTCAGTGAGAAAAAGCAAGAGAGACTCAGTAAATACCACCACAGTGTTTGGTGAAAAACCCGTCTCACTGTCATTCCCAAGTAAAGTCATGTTAGGAAAGGTGAGTAATTTAAAACATCAGTCTTCACTTCTGAGTTTCAGAGAACATGAATGCTAATGGCATTGAGAGTTGATCAAGTCCGTTGCAGTCAGCCAACTTGGTCACTTGAAAACACTACACACCCTGACCTCAAACCTAATCCAAAGAACTACCACTACTAGCCATAACTACCTGAGAAATACCTAGAACCTCTTCTAAAAAGGAAGGTCAACTGCAGTTGTAAATTATTTTATCAGTTTTGAATAATATGTTTAGCATTAGGTCAAATCCTAGTAACAGCAGTTATAGCTGTTCAAGCTCCAGTTTAACATACATCTAAAAATGCAGTATGAGCTGTTGCTAGTGCTATCCTGAACAAAGCTGTCTTACAGGGAAACAATAGGTTTCTTTTTGATTCTCTGCTTTTATACATTTTTGTAATGTCATCCTACTAAATAATAAGATAACTCTAAATATGGCATCATATAACTACAGTATAGAATAAACAGCTAGGCTCTAATTCATAGAGTCCTTCACAGATTCTTTTAAATAACATGTTCCTATCAGGTAATAAAGCAAACAATGTTTTTATACTTTTACATACTACTTTTTCTTTCCCCGTTTTTTTTTTCCTTTTAACTCCTACTTTTACTGTAGGTGATGATTTTTATTAGGGTACACAATGAACTACCCTCTTCCTCCCCTTCCAAACAGACTGGTTAGCATCTGTTTGATTCATATGCTGTGACTTTTTCCTGCTGCTTTCTATCAACCTTAATTGTGAAAAATGGTGCCTTGTTGCCCTTTTGATATTATTTTGGAGATTGACTCAGTCTTAAAGTATCCAGATGCGTACAGTTGTACAAATATCTGTGGAATTAGCTCACTGAGGTCTGGTCCGCAATATTTTTAATTGACTTACATGTTCTGTGGGAAAAGAAGAATCATAAAAAGTCTTTGCTATAGCATTCCATTCTTCACTAGGGTCTCCCTGGGGGTCTCGGTGGATACTAGAGGTATTCAAAGCGTTGGCAGCTCTGTTAAAACTGGTAGAACCTGATTGACAAAAAGGAAATGGTAACAACGCAATTTAGTCTCTAGGCACTAATTGTAAAGTAACTAAACTTCTGGTTTACCGCTGATCTTAAAAAATCAAATATTTTTGTTTTAAATCACTGAATCTGTCGTAGGCTTTTCCTTCTTCATTTTTTTCTTTCACATACTTCTGCATCTATTTTGTCCCTAAAGATGAGGTATGTTTCTACTCCGATTAAAAATGTTTTATATCATTTTCACATATTAAGTTAATGACAAATTAAAATTGTGATTTATAGAAAATGTATGTATTCTGAATATTCTAACTGAATATATTTTTTCCAAACAGTATTACTTTAAGACTCACCTTCTGATAATGATAATAAAATATGTAATTATTGCCATCCTGACATCATGTTCCAGGGTGACTTGTAATAAAAAAGACATTCTAAATACAAAGGCTTTTAGACAAACAAAGAACATTTTAAATAAAGAGTATTTTTGTAAATGGCTATACCTAATATTTCAGGAAATCAGGCTATAGCTATCTACTAAAGGTAGGAAGAGTAAATAAGTAGATTACTTGGAGTATAAGGCTCCAATCCTGCAGTGGCTTTATGTACTGCTAGTAGACTCCATTGAAACCATTGTCAAGTTTCTTGTAAGATCAAAACTTGGGTGTACCTTCACAATTACTCATAATGCAAACAGTAGCTGTTTTGTCACTACACAGATGCCTGTCGATCACTGCTACAATAGTAAAATCTTTGTTTCCTATGAAAATACATGTTACCTCATGGTTATGTAACAGTTAATTAAGAATACTGTCATTTTCTCTTGGGAGGAAGAGGAAAACGGTTATGAGTTTGTATTTGTTTTCTTTTTAAGAATTTGCCAGGAAGATCTTGCCTGTTGCCAGTTCATTCCTCCATTTACTGATGTGGAGTGGCTGCTCTCTGGGAACCAGAGTTGTATAGTAAATTGCATTGTGGTTAGGCAGTAAAAGGAATACCCTCAGAAAGGCTTACTAAACTCTTTCACCAGTGCTCTTCTAAACTCTTTCACCAGTGCTCTTCACCTCTAGGTCTCCCATATAGCTAAACTGTTTGTGCTTCAGTAAGTAACAAAAAAAAAAAAAAAAAAAAAAAGGGACACTGTCCACATGGATTGCACTCCAGGTTTGCAATTTGGTAAAATATCCAAAACCAAACCAAAACCAAACCCAGCCACAATAAATCTTGGAAGTTGCAGTGCTGAGTACCACAGTGACTCTCAGGTACCCTGACAGTAAGTTCTCTAGTCTCCAAAGAGGTGCAGGATTCAGAGAGGTCAGCAAGCTGAAGTAGGGACCTATCTAAATTGGGCAGTATGATGAGAGTTATGAGGCACATTAGGACCCAGACCAAGATCATTACTGTGAAATTTTGCTAGAATTCAAGAGGTCTGGTGTCTGTACTGGTCACTAGGCAACTCATTTGGGGAACTATGAGTTATATTAAAATCCCTACCGACTCCTTTGGATGAACATCTCGGAGTCACTTCTTGGAATTACAGTACTTTGCATACAGAAAGGTTTCTGACAAGAAGAGGAGGAGGAACACATAGAAGAACTTCAGATAGTACTGTCTGTGCTTACAGAAAAGATACATGCAGAACTTCACATAACTATGCATTCATTTCCTTGAAATAGGTATCAAATTCACATTATTAAAAGAAATAATGTACCATCTGAGATCAGGATTCTGCTATCTTGCAACCACCACTATTGTTTCAGGGACAAAGACTTCTCGGACACTGAAATTAAAAAAATTGTGTGCCTATATACAAATATACATAGGCAAGAGACCAAGTACAGAAATGAAATTACCTATAAACCTAAATTCATAATACCAGAACAATATAAAGAAACCAGACAGCTGGTTTTCTGTCTTCCTGCCACTGGCCACAAAACTAAGGGATGGGAGTCCATTCTGGTCTTTGTACATTCAAGGGCAAAGCTCAAAACACTACATCAACAAAACCTCAAATAGACACACCCTTTATTGTGGACCTAGCTCTTTTGAGAGACATCTAAGCACCCAAAGCTCCATTTTCTACAAAAGCCGGGCTTTCATTGCTTCCGGAGCCTAGGAGTTCATCTGCTTTTTTAAGTTTACAGCAGGCATTAAGAATAGAATCCACATGCAAGCTTTATTTTGAGAAAGGCAGGCACCACTCATACTATCTTTCACTCTGTCCAGTTACTGAAGTACAGGAACATCTGTAAGCGTATGGAGTCAGTTTACTGTGGAAACAGAGATGATACTTTTATTACTCTGGTAAAAGATTGAGTTTAGAAACAGCACTTCTAGTAAATAAATAAGGGGCAATCTAGCAGCTATTTTTACTGCAAAACAAATCTAAAATACAGTTTTTCCACATTTCAGTAATGATTTAGAAACGTGGAATAAAGTTCATATTTACTGTTTTGCATATGCAATATATTGCTCGGCAAATAATCAGCAAGTGCCAACAGCAGGAGATGAAGCTCCTTGAACACTCTTAACAGCTAAGTGTGTTTTCTAGAGCTTCAAAGAATATAAACTCCTCCTTTCACACACTCAACACATTCAGATGGTTTTAAGTGTCCATCTGAATCAAAGATGTACAATAAAATAAAAAAGTAAACTTTCTCTAAGCCCCATTCAAATAACCATCTACTGGTTAAAAAAACTACCCCAATTTTTATGCAAAACGAAGGCACTGAATAATTTCCCAAAGCTGCTCAGTGCTTTTCAGATACATGCAGAGCCCTGATTGATAGAGTATGCTTTACACTGGGGTTAGAAATGCCTATAAAACTCAGTTTGTCATTGCACTGCTTTTCTTTCATAAAGGGAAATATGAGAAAAAGTTTATTTAATCAGATAATTAAGCAAACAAAAGCTGTTTAGTTACATTTATACTATAAATTAACAGAGAAATCTCATCTTTCAATTTTTTTTTGCCACATAACTAAAACGTCAGGAGGTTTACATTTTTCTTATGCTACACTAAACTTAGATGCAGAAATTTCACATTTTGATAATTTTTCTAAGTATATTCAGTACATGCTTTAAAACATAAATGCTTATTTTTCTTACCTAGTCCTGTTTCTCTTCTGTCAACATTTTCACTAAAATTTTGGCACTGTGTTTTTGAAATAACCTTTGTGTTTTCCACTAAGCATGGTAGCTTCTCTTTCAAAAGGGAAGGTTCCTTGGAAGCTGAAGTCCATGTAGCTTGACCTCTCATTTGATTTACTCTTGAACAAGAACTGAGGTCTAAAAAATTTAAGTATACTGGAGTTTTCTCAGCTTTTTTATCTGAGGTTGAAAGATCAAAGGATGACCTTCCACTTATGTTTACTAAATTTCCAGATGTTCTCATGGGTAAAGAGCATGATTCTTTCAGGTGACCCTCAGCAAACTTCCTTCCTGGAACTGTACTAGTCAGTGAGTCTTTTTTCTCTTTTAGCAGTGTGTTATTTGTTGAATTATTAATCTCCAGGGAATGTCTGTTTTTGATAGAGTGTACCTGAATATCATCATTAACTTTTTTAGATGGAATTAGTTTATCTGTACTAATTCTAACTGTTGGGGTTTTTTTATTAACAATTATTTCAAGACCATCAGCCTTCACTGGAGATATGGCTTCAGCGTTCAAAGTACATGAATTTGCAGCATTCCCTGTTTGTTCAGTACTGTCTTGTTCAGGTTGCTTGCTGCGCATGTCATCCACATTTATTCCTCTTTCTATTTTGGGGGGACATAAATTGAAAGTAGTACCCAAGAGAGACATATTATCACTGCATTCTTTTGTGGCATCATCACTGCTTGCATTATCACAATAAACGGTTAGTAGATTTGGAGCATCAGTTGCTAGAACACCAGTAGTCCTCAGTGCACCATTTCTGTTTATGTTTCTGGCATTGGGATCGTAATTTCTGTCCTCAGCATCTATGTGTGTCTGTTTAAAAGGAAGTGTATCTCCACGTAAACCACTCAGATTTAACAAATTTTCTTCTGTTTTATGTACTCCATTGCCTACATCATTGTCACTGTCCAGCAAGCTACATTTTTGGTATTCTGTTTGAGATTTTTCTTTAATATGAGATAGGACACCAAAACTTGATTCCTTAGCTTGATGATTATCTGTACTTCTCTCACGCACAGCATTCTTCTCAGTGCAAAGAACTGCTTCAGACTCGGTTTTGGGTGCTTCAGGTGTAAGGACACTTTTGTTGTGTTGTACGGTATTTGACTTTTTATCTGCCTTAGTACAAATGGATTCATCTGTAGTATTGCACAATTCTCGCTTGTTAGAGCCCGTTTCCTGACTTCCATTTTTCTTGTAGGCACCTACAGTGTCAGTACTGTCTAGAAAAACCTTTCTTGTTTGTGTGTGGCATGCTGCCAATAGCTCAGTGCTGGCCTGTAGCTTTTGTTCTAAATTTGCATTGTTTTCATCCAGTAACATTCTATGTGTTGCTTCTAGATTTTCTGCTTCTTTGCACTTGGTGACATGTATTTCCGAGGTCTGTCCTTGGGTAATTAAATCAGTATCTGTGCAGAGGGTATTCCTGGGAGAAGCCTCCCTTTGCTTTTCTGCATAAGGGCTAGCAACATTAATTTCATCCTTAAAACTGTTTTCAAGAACTTGTAAATCTGTTAGAGTAAGTGTATTCTCTAGTTAGTGACAGATAACCCAGAGGTTAAGTAATGCTTTATTTTTACAGTCTAAAATTTCCAAAGATATCGACTCAAGATTAGTATCGATACTGATTTTTCTTATCTTACATTACACGCACAAGTCTATCAAGAAGTTACTGAAGGTAAGTATTGCATTATGGTAACTTGCAAAATATATTAACAGATTTTTAGATATGGCTTATAGTCGAAATATTTCCCAACTAGTATCTGTCAGCCTTATTATTGAAAGAGGTCTTCATTATGAAATTGTAACACATGCTTAATCAACCATTGTGTGTCTACATAAAGTTTAAGCCACTGGTTACTACTGCAACTGTATTTGTCTTTATTTTTTGAAAGTGACATTTTTAGCTAAATGGAAAACAAAACCAAAAAAACTGTTTGAGGGACTATGTTCATACCAAAAGGAATACGCTATGACTTGACGGTAGTGGACCAGTGAGGAATAACAAGCATTTCAATACCAGAAAGGTGTTTTCTGAAAGATACACTAAAAGGTTGTGAGCACTGATCCTTTAAAGCAGTCACTCTGCAGTTAATAAGCTTTTAAATTTCCACTTATCTTTGCTACATTTTAGAGACTGAGTGTTAGAGACTAAGTACACTTTGTTTAGGTGGCTTCAAAAAAATTACTTACTGGAGTTACAAAGTGCTTTGTATAGAAAAGTATTATGATTATCCACATGAACAGACCTTCATTGTCCTCTGAAGCGCAATCACTCTCTTTCTGCCTTTTTTCATTGTTTTAGGGGAAAGGGAAAGGCCTTAGCTTTGCTTCCAAACACTTCCATACATGTTATAGTTCTTCCTAACCCCTATTCACTTTTTGAACTGGCATGCAGAAAGAGTATTGCAACACCTTGAGCACATGGATCTTACTTAATGGCCCAGGGCAGCCACTGAGGTATTGCGCTTTCATTCAGAGCTTTGTGAATTTATCATAGATTAGCACTACTGATAGAAAGAATTTTACTGTTGTTACATGTTTTTCTACTAATTCAGGGTTCAAGCATTCTCTTGTCATATACTGTATCTGTAAACATTTATCCTTTCTTCAGCAATACTACTTATCTCTATTATCCATGTAATGTTATTACTTTCTTCTATGTGTAATTCCTCAATGCTTAAAGAGTAGTCCATTGTGTTTTCTACTTCAGTTTCTTCTTCATGTCCAGAATTACTGTCTTTTCTTACTATAGATTGCATACACTCATTTTCTTTCTGAATAGCCTGTATTTCAGTGTCTTTTGAGTGTTCCTGACCACTCTAGCATAAGAAGGAACAAAAGATTATACATATTTTAATAATTTGCTACAGTCACTGATTAGATTTAAAGTTCAGGACTTAGATTTTAAATTATTTTTACAATTCTGATGGAAAACAAAGACCATTCACCTGAAGTATACAAAGTTAATGTAAATGGAGAAGAAAGCAGACTAATAGCCAAGAAGAGTAGGAAAGAAATTAGATCCTGCTATATTACAGTCCACAGAGAAAAGTTACACAGATTGACAGAATTTCTCAGAGGAAGGAATATGTGTTGTACATGTGCTGACTGGATCACTCCTTCTGTCTGGCTAAATCAGTGACCTGCTCAGTAATTACATGCGGAAAAAAACCTGCGTGATGGCTATTTATTTTACACTCAAACACATGTGCATACACACACATACTAACTACCCCCCCCCCCCCCCCAAACAAACCACCTAGGATTTTTATGGGCAAATAAGGCTTATGAATTTGCAATTCCTGTCAGTCATTTCCTCATTCCCTCTGTCATGGTTTAACCCCAGCTGGCAACTAAGCACCACGTAGCCTCTCACTCACCTCCCTCACAGTGGGATGGGGGAGACAATCAGAAGGGTAAAAGTGAGAAAAATCATGGGCTGAGATAAAGACAGTTTAACAGGGAAAGCAAAAGTCACGCACACAAGCAAAGCAAAACAAGGAATTCATTCACCACTTCCCATCGGCAGGCCAGTGTTCAGCCATCTCCAGGAAAGCAGGGCTCCATCACGCCTAACCATTACTTGGGAAGACAAACGCCATCACTCCGAACATCCCCTCCCTTCCTCCTTCTTCCCCCAGCTTTATGTGCTGAGCATGACGTCCTATGGTCTGGGATATCCCTTGGTCAGTTGGGGTCAGCTGTCCCGGCTGTGTCCCCTCCCAAATTCTTGTGCCCCCCCAGCCTGCTCGCTGGTGGGGTGGGGTGAGAGGCAGAAAAGGCCTTGACCCTGTGGAAGCACTGCTCAGCAGTAAGGAAAACATCTAGGTATTATTAATACTGTTTTCAGCACAAATCCAAAACATAGCCCCATACTAGCTACTATGAAGAAAATTAACTCTATCCCAGCCAAAACCAGCACACCCTCCCAGATGGCTTTTTAACCTGAACTTGAGTGAAATTACAACAGAAGAAGCCTGAATCTACTGAAAACTTGAGAGTCACTGGTCTACTACTGTAGCTGTATTCGTCTTTGTTTTTGAAAGCTACATTCAATAAAGTTCTGTGAAAACTAGGAGCTGAATAGTGAAGAAACACCCTAATAAAACTCCACCAAAAAAAAGGAAAAGAAAATGCATCCTTTATCATCAACTGTTTAGCAGCTGAAGGCAGGAGCACATGCTGGCTCTTGCCCTACAGACAGGATATAAAAGTAGGTAGATGTGGGAGGGAGCAGAGGTGTTGCTCAGTCCATAAAAAATGTGAGAAAAAGCTGAAGATACTTGGGTGACTGGAGGTGTTGCAAAAGGAAGACTGGGACGTGGGAGGGAGTTACAAGCACTGTGCTTGGGCATCGGATATGTGGGGAGGACGGAGCATATTGCAAAATGGAGGGAGGCATGTAGACAACACTGGTAAAAAATGGGATTATTGCAATGGTGGCATAGTAGATGATGTAGAATACAAATCTGCAGGAAAAAATTTTCTACAAGTCACAGAAACATCCTGGTGCTCCCAGCTTTTCTGATTCGGGGGAGGGAGGAGTCTTGGTGAATGGAGAAAGGTCCTAAAAATAGTTTTCTTCTGCCAAAGACTCCACCTTCAATTTGAAGTTTCAACTGAAATTTCTTTCTCTTTTCCTCATGTTTTATTGTCATCTTCCCTGTCATTCTGATTTGGAAATTTAAAATATTACATCTTTTTTGTTTTCTAAGTTTTTAATTAGTTAATTTTGCTTCTTGGCTATATACAGCCTTGCCATCACATTTTCAAGCTTTTCTTTTCAAATACACATACTAGAAATTTCCTTTTCTTTCATGAAAGCTGTAATTCTCATATAATCTCTTGCTTCTAGGAGCTGTTTCTTTAGACAGAAACACCAAACAACACAATATAACTGCGCATGTTACTCTTCTGTACAGGTATGAAACAGCTACTACAGTGGAACTTACCACATCTGTTGGTATGGGCTGAACTGCTGAATGCATCTGAAACAAACATGATAAAGTGTTCTTCGAAAGAGAGAAATTCCTTTCCAGATTTTCAGATGGGTTGAATAAACCTGGTTTCCATTAAGTTCAAGTGGCCATTCAGCCCTTCAAAAATAGGTCCAAGATGCATAAACTAAAATGCCTATGTATCAAAACTATTAAACGTGTATTTTAATTTTTTCCCCGTGATTTAGTAAAATCTAAGCAACATACATATACCTAAGGTGACCTTTCCCTCAACAGAATATTTCATACCATGAAATTCAAAACCTTCTCAAAACCAGTACATATACACAAAAGAATTACAATAAGCCATTGCTAGGTATAGCCCTATTCTCTAATGGTACACATCTGTATTACAAATTATATTAAATTAAATGTGTCTGTAATGAGGTCTAACATTGTACCTTTCTTTTAAAAAGGCCTTTTGTTTAATTAATATTCCACAGGTGATCAGTATGAAGAAGTTTACATACATTCTAAATTTCATGCCCCACAAATAACTGCAGGGATTTAAGACTGCACTAGCTGTAAAAATAAATATATGCGTATTTCCTTGCAACACTTGGAGCCACAGTCAAGACCTAAATCATAGCCAACGTCTTGTCCTTTTGTTTTACTAGACACTCACTTATTACTGATACAAGGTGAAACTCCACAAATTAGAATAATCAATATGATCTGCTGCAGCTCTTGTAATTTCTTAGCAGTGTTCCATTGGAGATTTGACTCAGCCTAACCTGCCTAGCTTTTGAAATCTTATGATCATACAACGCAAAGTGGTATGGCAATTTGCTGTAAGATAATACAAGACACATACTTAGAAGACATCTCAGACTTATTTTGCACTTATGAGCATATGCTTTAAGCTTATCTGCTTTCAAACACACAAGGCTATCTTAGTAAGTACAAGTACTGTTTATTATGAATGACTGATTGTGTGCATTGATTCTGCAACCTAAACATGTGCTGGTGTTGGCTGGGATAGAGTTAATTTTCTTCATAGTAGCTGGTATGGGGCTATGTTTTGAATTTGCGCTGAAAACAGTGTTGATAACACAGGGATGTTTTCCTTACTGCTGAGCAGTGCTTGCACAAAGCCGAGGCCTTTTCTGCCTCTCACCCCACCCCACCAGCGAGGAGGCTGGGGGGGCACAAGGAGTTGGGAGGGGACACAGCTGGGACAGCTGACCCCAACTGACCAAGGGATATTCCAGACCATAGGACGTCATGCTCAGCATATAAAGCTGGGAGAAAAGGGACGGGGGGACCATTCGGAGTGATGGCGTTTGTCTTCCCAAGTAATGGTTAGGCGTGATGGAGCCCTGCTTTCCTGGAGATGGCTGAACACTGGCCTGCCGATGGGAAGTGGTGAATGAATTCCTTGTTTTGCTTTGCTTGTGTGCGTGACTTTTGCTTTCCCTATTAAACTGTCTTTATCTCAGCCCACAAGTTTTCCCACTTTACCCTTCTGATTGTCTCCCCCATCCCACTGTGAGGGAGGTGAGTGAGTGGTTGTGTGGTTCTTAGTTGCTGGCTGGGGTTAAACCACAGCAACATAATTCATATTTCATTTTCATTCAAAAGAAACAATGATTTTTAAAACTTACACAATTTGCATTATACCTTGTAGAATTCATACAGCTTTGGCACAATGAGCACTCATTTCAAGTCTAACTTTCATAGCGTTATTAAGGGCATACCAGCAGGTATGTATGTGTATATATTCATGTATGGGTGTATATGTATGTGAGCTATAAACATACATACATGCATTATGAAGAAAATGATTTTAAGTTCTTCCAAATTCTAAAATATTATTACGGTTTGTCATTTTACTGACAATTCATAGACTAGTTCTAAAAAAATAATCTGCCTTCACAGTCCTAGTGTCTTCCTATTTTCCTAACACTGAAAGCAAAATCATATATATGCAAAATGAGTTTTCCCTTCTTTGAAGGATAAGTCGTTATTTGGATGTAAAAACTAGTGGAAAAACTGACATAACCAATACTCAACTGAACAACAGACTACACTCAACGTGCAGGCAAAGTTTTTCTTATGGCTTATGACTCCTCACATTTTTTCAATCTTATATAAGACTGGAATATAAATTTGCAATCCAGTATAAGTAAGGGATAACACATAGCTGCAGGTCTACATGCTCTTCCTTTTGCTCTGAAAGGCCATCTTTATGTGCTTAACCACTTGTTGACTTCTCATGTGTGCTCCGAATATAGAGCTGAATGTGGATTTGGTTCACCCAGCACTGCAAGCTCAACTCTAGTTCAACCTGCACTGCATAAAACAGTCTTTTACCTCCTGCATTCATTACTTGTTGAGCTTGCTATGCATTTGATGATTCTTAAACATGCTAAGTGAAATAAAGGCTGGGGTTTTTTTAAACTAAAACTGAAGAACTTAGATAATCTATATGTTGATAAAACAAATCTTCTGATCTGTCCCATGTTACAGAGGCTGAAATTATTCCTCTGAGTAGAAGTGGACGTACTTCCACACTTCCAGGGAACTTATATACATATGAAGTCAATCAGTCTGCCACAGTATTTGAGAAACACCCATAAAAAAATATGTTTGTGAAATAAGATTTAGTAAAGATAGATTAAGATAACTGCTATCTATTATGTATAAATTTATTAATGAGGTAACATCTCAAGTTTCTATAATATAAGCGTCCCTCTGGATGAAAGGGGAACATTTTCTGGGTACAGTGAGTTTTAATGGGATCTTAGATCATTGATTACATTAGATAAATTTTTAGGTTTAGCAGTGTCAAAGGAAGATCAGTGGACATGACAGCCAGATTAGAAAAACTGTCATGTCTCTCATTCTCTAATATTTTTTACAAGAAATGGAAAGTACTGCAGCTATTAGAGACACTTACCTGCAAATTTTCCACTTGCTCAGAATGCTGATTTCCCTGAGGAGGATGATAATCTTCAAGATGTCTATGAACTCCTTTAAGGGAATTCAGCTCATTTTTAATAGTGTCTATTTCTCTTCTCATGTTTTCCTCCTATAATAATTGAGGGTACACAGAGCACAGAAACACAGATCTTTACTGCATGTTCAAATATATAAAACGGTATTTTACAGGGATATCAACAGCTTGGCAAATTAAAGTAAATCCTTAAAGTATAGATACTAAGGAATTTCTTTGTACAAAGTAAGATAATTTTGAACTCTTTCATTCAAACCAAAATTTTAACTGCATTTCCATTACAGATGATACCTTTTATTAATTGTTTTTTTTCACCATTTACTTCAAGTAGCAATGCTCAAGTGAGATTTGTATTTGTAGCTTTCTTCCCTTTTTGGCTCAAAGATAAACATGCTAGTCAACATTCATTCTCCACCTACGCTGTCAAGAAACTACAACAGCAAATAATTTGCTTGGCACTTTACTTCTATAACTAGCCTCAAGTATCCAATGCTTCTTCAGTGAATACATAGCAAATCTTTGTATTTAGAACAAAAAGTATGGTAAAAAATACAAGTTGTAAAAAGAACAGAAGGGCAATTTTACAGAAATACCTTCATTTAATTTACAAATATTTGCAAAGCAGTGTATAATGTTAACATTATTCATGATGATGCTACACTTTAAGATACTAACAGACCAAATTTCTAGTTAGGTTAGCCATAGCAGAAATATGGAGCGGGGGGGGGGGGGGGTGGGGTGGGGGGGGGTGGGGCCAGGGCGGAATTATCTTCTAAACAAATATTGCAAACATTCCTGAGAAATGAGCAGGGCCAATTCCCATGTCTACACAGGAAGCTATGGTATAAGACTCTCCTAGGAATCAGGGACATCCAATCTTCTCAGAGCACTGAGCATCAGAACAGTTCAGCTAGTCTGTAGTCTCATGATTGCAGTCATCTCCATAGTAGCTGCACTCAAAGAATTGGCCTTAGACAACAGTATTACAAGGACAACTTTGCATTATTTCCCCACAGCCTCCCTGAGAATCAATCTACCAATTTCAAAACCTTTCTGGCAGTAGGTGCCAATTACGTAGAAATAAAAAAGACAGACTATTAAACAAATGCTGCTTAGAGTCTGCTTTCCCCACACTAAACAGATCTTGTCGTATCGAAGAAGTATTAATCTTTCTTACTTGTAAACATGCATTTATTATTGCAGACAATTTTTACAGCTACAATATTTTGCTAATTATTTTGGATTAAATAATTACTGAAGTATTCTTTAAAAGTAATGAAGTAGTAAAAAGAACGGCAAATACTGAAGAGAAATTATTGGAGGTACACGGAGGTGAATTCACTGAGAGGACATACAAGTTTTTACCTTTTCTTATCCCCTTCCACTCCACAGTCCACATTGAATAATTTCTGTCAAATCAGGAGCTCTGCTTTAATGCAGGCCTTCAGTATCTCTACCTGATTCAGTTAGAGGTTGCTTTTTCTTTTTTCTGGACATACGACCCTTCAGAAGTACCTTCAGTCTGTGTCATCTCAGTCTATGTGGGTTTACATTCATTTTTTTTTTTTACCATATGACACTTTACTGATAGTTTTTTCAGGGTACAAGAGTGCAGCCTAGAAATGCTGGTATTCTCTGAATAAGTTGTGTAAAAAAATTGCAAATTTCCTGAAAAATACATAAAATTCAATGTAAATTAAAAACTATATCAGCTTCCATGTCTCAGTAATGGCAAGCGTGTAATTATGGAATATTTAAGTGCTTAATTCAAGGTAACACCTAATACCCTGGCTCTTGCTTTAAGAACTGCAGGAAGTGGACTGACCTTTTAGAGCGCAGAAGTCAACATTTCTCCTAAATCTACCTTTTAAAAATATTAATTTCTAGAAGAGTCTGCATTACTGGAAAAGAAATTGGTTGTTTTTATTGCATTATTTCTGCAATATTTTCTTGGCTTTTAGGAATTACCTGAAATGCTTGATGACTATTTCAAAAACCTTTTAATACTCTAACATTTAATTTAATAAACCTACATCTTTTTTCCAAGTTCTTAGTGCTTTCTCATGCTCATTCTGAAGATTAAGGAACTTTTCTTCATTTTCCTTTGCCTTCTCCCTTTGCAGCTCATTATCTCTTTCAAGGGTCTGCAATAAAATTAATTATCCAAAAAATAATCAATACCACATTAATGAATTTTGATGTGTTTTATGTTGCTTGGACCTTTGCTTCTAACATGCTGGAAGTGCCATACAGATCAGTGATAATGTGCTATCTCAACAATAATTTTCATAAATTAACAGAAAGGTGCTTATAGTTTAGCTAACAGGAAACAGGGGGAGGTTATGAAAAAAGAAATGGCTATAAAAGGGTATAAAAACACTTGCCATTATTCAGTTTCACTGCATAAGTTTTAATGTGCTGAAAAAGTAATATGAAGTCCAGAGATGAGAAATATGAAATGTAGCACAATCTGGATCCATTGTACTTCAAGTAAAAATGACTGTATACTCAAAGAAAATATTTTTATTTTTCTGATCAGTTTTTCTATCCTAAATTGTTTATTAGCCTATCTTACAAACTGTATAAACGTTAAATTCTAAAACATATCTACTGGAATATGAAGTATAAGTCTGATTATACTTTATTTTTATTAGATCATTGAAACAGAATAGAAGTGCATTAAAATAACAGTAATACTAAGTTCTATACTATCTTAATAGTACTCGGAACATTTTCGGGTTAACTCTTTCAGCTTTACTCTGCTAAATTAAAAACAGTCTTGTGTGAATCAACTTCACACACATCTCAGGTACTGTTGGAATTTTTATTCTATCACATTTTTACAGCAAACAATATGGAAGATAAAGGACTTACTGCATCCATTATCTAATATATAGATGACACAAATATATTTGATAATGTAAACATAACTTTAATGCATGTAGCGATATGACCAGCTACTTCTTTATGACTGCTGAGCTTCTTTGTATGTCCACTTGAAAAATGTTATTATGGAGGCAATACTCCAAAGCAATTCCATTTTACTTTTTACTCATTTTACTAAAAATGAGTCTGCTTCTTGATTCACTTAGCATCAATTTTTAAATGCCTATGTTAATTTAGCTACACTATTAATACAAATCTATTTTACAGGTATTAACACTAGGAAAATTCAGACTACCTTGCATTTTTATACACATGGAAAAAGTTGTGCATAAGAATATAATGGATCTTCTCTGACAGATTATATAATTAAAAAGATGAGACAATTCAACAATACATTGTCTGAATAATTGCACTCTGATGTAGCGCCTTTCATCCAGTTCTATAAACTAGGAGCCCAAGACCTCTTGTCTTTGATAATCCTGCTCTAACTCCAAGGATGCTTTTACTTGCATCTCAAATGCAGCCTCCTCAGAGATGGAATGTAATAGTTATTCACAGCATAGCTCTTAGGGCAAAATACCAGGAGTAGCATATGAATAGAACTGATCATATGTTAAAGCCAATAGTACAGAGAAGGGAATACCTGAATTCCTTGCATTCTCAAGTATTCTGTCATCTGTTAAAGAATTACAACTTATTTTTCTGAACTCATAAGAACATTGGTATCCTAGCACCAAGTATGCATAGATAGAATGAGAAAGGACAGTATGATCCTTCTTGAATGCTACCTTGCAATTTAAGTATTCTGTCATCTCAAGCCCAAAAATAAGCAGTAATTTTTTGCGAGTATAAGAATAAAAATACTTCCATGGGACTGTACAATCACTCCTTCTATTTTTCTATTATTCTGAATAAACTCTTTTTGTTGATGAGCAAGGTCCACAAATTCAACAGGGGTGTAAGAGCATAAGAATAATACATAACCTTCAGACCCCATTCATCATATTGTGGTTCTAGAATCAATAAAGATGAAAGCAATAGCTCTCAAATCGGCAGGAAAGTGAGTAGACCCTTCAAGTTATATATTCAGCTCCCTATTTTATAAGTTCCATTTGTTGCTTTAAAAAAATAAAACTGCAAAATAAGCAGTTAACATTGTCTCATCCCCTGGAATATGCCCTAATTGTATCAAACTGTCACCCAAATGAGTAGCTATAAAAAGCAACAATATTTTATGATTACTGTTTAAACAGAAAGACAGACATTTCTGACAAATCAAAATAACACCATGAGTTCATATGGAAAGAACAAGAACACGTGACATTCACTTTTAATATAGCATTGTATTTACATCATGCTGTTTAAGGGAATTGCTGCATTTTATGCATGTATTTGTTGGGTTTACAAAAAAATACATCTATTAAAATATCTAGATGTGGGACTGTTCTCTAGGTTGAGAAGCATGTCTTCTTGGTTCTGGAACACTCTAAGATCAAAGAATTTTAAGTCATGAAAATCCAACACTAGACTAATATAAATACAGGAACCTAAACATCTGAAATCAGTGACTTGTCTTCCTTTTCCAGTCCCTACAGCTTTATCCAGTACTACAAAGCAGGTACTTTAATTCCTAGTAAAATTTTAGCTAGTTTCTGATGGAAAGCATAACTCATCTTTATCCTTGTTTCATCAAAATGCAAAATTCATATATTTATATTGTGGCAGAAAGCAAACTGCTTACATCTATTAAAAGACAAAGTAAAGGCTTATGTGAAGTGAATCTAATTTCAATTTAGCATAGAAGCATTTACTTAGAAGCAAAAGTATACATGCACACAGGAAGTTTAATTTTATATTAACTGAGATCCTAGTTCAAAACCTTGGCCTCACAGGCCAAGCAAAGAATGGAGTAGTTGTGGTTATGTATGGACAATTAGTAGATAATAATTATTAATAGTCCGATTAATGGTTGTACCTGAACTCTGCATGGCACATCTGACCGGAGCAGATATGACCTTAATCTTTAGTGCACTGTGGGCCAATCGGACTGCTAGTGTAATTTAGAATCTAAACTGTTCTGAGCCACTTTTACATGCTCAAAGAGGAACTGAGGAATGCTGCAACTCCACACTCTCCAGTGTGACTACTTACCACCTCTAGCATAAATATGACAACAGACAACACAGCAAGAAATGTCTAAGGGTATGCTCTTTCTTAGGCCCTCTGCTCTAATAAAACTGGGGACAAGTTCTGGCCATGAAGATCTTAAATTTGAAGTCTTTTCCAGAAATGAAATTTATACCTACATGAAAATTATAAGAAACAAAAGTCAGAAAATAATTTGATTTCAAAATACTTGAAAGCAACCCCCATTATGTTCTGGTTTTACCCGCCAGTAATGGCTGATAAGAATGGCAACCATGATTTACTTTAGGGGCAGAACTAAAAGAGGGAAACCATAGACTGCTCTTCAAGGTTCATGCTGACAGTTAAGGAGCTGAGGGAGCAATGGAAGTGAGGTCAAAAGTTCTGAAAAGCATACAGATGTCTTTAACAGCCCCGGACTTAAAAAATACATAACAGATAGTAGCAGCTTGTCTAATCAAGAAAGATCTGACCTGATATTCTTCTTTCAGTGCATTTAATTCACTTTCCATTCTAACATTCGTTTGGGTTATTCGCTGAAGCAGCTCCTGCACACATTGTAGAGAGCTGAGAATTTCCTTATTAATACAAACAAATTAAGACATATTGAATAAGATTTTGTTTCTGAAGTTTAAAAGACATAAATTATGTAATATTTAGATTAACATATTTATTTTTTATTCTGCCAGTGTTTATATACAAAACAATGTATATAAAAATGTATTCCAACATCAACACTGGGGAAAGGCTTGCAGGAAGAAATCAGAACAACTCCAGGTTTTTCTGGCCTTTTGCCTTGGAGAAGATAATATTATTATAACTTTCTACAACTTACTCTTTTTCAGAGAGTTTTCTTATAACTAAAATGGACAATCCATTGATACTTTAAACATACTTCAGTGCAAATCTGAATAAAATATATCGAATCCAACGCCAGTGTGAGTTCAATTAATCTAGCAGAATAATTTTATGGTACCATATTACAGTTCTGGAAAATATGGAAAAATCCCAGAGAAATTATATGACAAGCAAGTAATCACTTCCATTAAGGGATCACCCTTAAGTGATAGTCTGTATCTCCTGAATTAAATCCTAACAGATGTGAACCACCACACATTAGCTTTGCATCATATTGTGCAAGTACATCAGATTTTGCTGTCACTGTCTGAATTTTTGTGGTACCTTCATCAAGACTATATTGTTACTTCAAGGATAGTAAGTTCAAAAAAGGAGCCACCTAAAATGAGTTGATTAAAGTGGTACAGATTTACAAAGCCATGGGTGCTGCCATTAAGTTTGTTGCAGTTAGCTGAAAATATGGAGGGAATGGAGGCAGAGAATCATTTTATATTAAACACTACAAAACGCACTTCCAGAGATTCAAAGACAGAGGGAATGATCTAGCCAAGCTAATGTCTACTCCCTAAAGACCAGAACAGCAGTTACTAGAAGATGACATGCACAGGAAAAAACTGAGTTTCAGGCAGATGACAGTCTTAAATGTGGTCAGTTGCTTCAAAATATACTGAGAGAGGAATGTATTATTAAAACAAAGTACTTTCATATACTTGCAAAGATCTTTCAAATTTATCTACTTTTGGTTCTATTGTATACACAGATACAGCTATCTACTAAAAATAAAACCATTATTTTGGGTGAACTCTCATTCCCTTTCACGCATGTATACTCTTATGCAGAGATAAATAATACTTTTGCACTGAAGCTTAACTTATCTTTAGTTCCATTTTACATCTAGAAAACAGAACCACAGAGATGTGGAATGGCTTGCCCAGTGTCACCTGACAGGTTGGCAGCAGAGCTGGCCATGTCTTTTAAATCTAGTACAGTGTTCACTCAACAAGGTTGCTTCTCTGCATACCATTCAGTGTAAATCAGCTGTAATTTAGATAGTATATTCAGCCTCAGTCCAAGAACCACTGAAGCCAACATCTTCAGTTAATCCAGATGGTGAATTTGTAGTGCTCTATAATATGGAAATCCAGGTCTTCTAACTCAAGTTCTTGAAGAAAACATGAAGTTCATCTCTATATTAAAGCCCTCCCCAGATTTATACCAAAACTCTCCATATGTTAAAACCAACCAACCAACCCCTAGCAATTCACACAGAACAAAACAGAGAAACAAAATAGAGTCCTTCTCTTAGATAATACATACCAAATATGCATATGAATTATGCTACAAGCATGTCCATATAAATGCTTTTAGTGCATTCAGGGCTGTGGGAGTAATGAGGCCTGAGTATGTCTCTCATATTTTCCCTGTGTTTATTGGCAAGTATTTTTAAAAAGCAAACTCAAACCAGGCTTTTACGATTGGAAGAGTACTGCTGGATCAGTCTTCAATGAGTGCTCGGTGGGTATACAAGTAAGCTACTGCTTTTGTCTCTCCCCGAGAACAAGAATGATACACTTCTCTGACATGTTTGGTTTAATGAACTGCAGAATGAAAATTCTGCAACTGTTTAAGAAAAAAAAAGCCAAATCAACCACCCTTTTTACGCTTCATATTCTGCAAAGCAGTGTATTATGCTGTTATTACAGGGAACATAATTTTTTTGCTATGTTTGATACTTGACTCTGTGTACCTTGGTTTGAATATCAGGATTTGCTCTGGAACATACCTGAGTTTGTGATAGAAGACAGTTTTAACTCTGTTCAGCTGTGTATAAGTGTAGCTTAATATTCTAAACGTATACGTTCTGTATGAATGGAACACCATTTCCTTTGTATATGATTGACACATGATTCCAATTTTACCTGGTTTCAATACCAGCAGTATTGTAGTAAACTGCTGGCAACCAGAAAGCAGAACAGCGAGCATGTTATGCAAACCTTATTGCTTATTTGTACTGAACCAATATGTCAACAACTATTTCATCGGTGTACCAAATTCCTCCCCTCTGAATTCAAAGACAAAAGTTAAGACTTGGAATAAAGTGTCAAACAATGGATTTTTTTCTGGTAATACACTTTCTAAAAACTGAGGAGTAAGACCCCATTTATGTTAGTATTAAAATATTTTTGAAGACTAAAAAGTGAATTTAATTAGTTTTAATAGCTTAGTATAATACTTTAAGAAACTTAAATATGAAATATAGCACATATATTATTCTTAAGTGATTTTTTTAAATAGCGAAGTTGTATTAACAACTCACCAGCTTTTCTTCTTTAATGTGAGTGTTTTCTTCTTCAACTTTCTTACTAACTGCTGTCTCCTTAAAAAAAAGAGCATGAAGAACAGTAAAAGGCATTTAAAATTACTATTTTCTGCAGTAATATTGTATTAACGAGATATTGTGAATCATCATGAGGCTATTTAAAGAAACTGAATTATTTTGAAATGTCTTCTTATCCATATTTTTTTTACTATAAAATTATACTTATATTCATAAGCTTATTTACTTGCCTAGAAAAGGTTGTTCTCAAAATAGTTTTGTTATATTGTATATGCAGTCAGTAGAAAGGAATCACTAATCTGTATACATCAGAGAGATCATTGCCATGATGTTTGCTGCACAAAGAACAGAAAATATTCACCAAAAACTTAATTAGTTTAAATTCCAAAATACCATTCTGATTTTTTGTTGCAGTTCTTGAAACTGTTTTTCCTTTGCTGCAAGATTGATGTTTTCTTCTCCCACCCTGTACTGAGATGTGACCTTGGACCTTATCAAGTCTGTAGTTACTTTCTTCAGTTCCTTAACACAGGAAACACATATAAATAGTTGATCCAGTATAGGCATTGCAATTCAAAACAAAGACAAATCTTTTAAACTATCCTGAGTCATGCCCTACTTTTAGATAATGTATGGAAACAACAGAATAAATGAGAGGAACTGAAATTTTTAGGACTGACTTGCTAAACTTTAAACTTGTCACACATGGCTAAAAGTTTATTTTCAGACGTAAAATGTTATTGTGCTAACTTTACTCTGATGTGTTTATGATACTTAAGCATTTTGTTATTTTCTCTTCCAAGAAGCATATTAGAAGTGGAAATTGAGTTGGTGTTGGTAAAATCTGTTACACAAAGATATACAATAGGAATAAAGTACCTATTGTAACTACTGTGTAGGTTCCTGGGAATCAGGATGAAAAAAGGAAGAACAGCGACTATCTGGTAAAAACAGGAACTGGCTATAAATTTGGAGGATCTTTGCTTTTCCTGAAACATTAATTACTTAATCTCAGGAGAATGCTAAATTAATTTTATATTAGAGGCTTCTACAACATGATTTTCCATCTAAAATATGCCTTTGATTTTATAGTCTTTACAGTCTTTTAAATACCCTGCTTTTTTTTTTTTTTTTTGGTATCTGTTTTCTAACCAGTTTATTCCAAGCTCCTAGTGCAGCAAATAAACAGCAAATGCTTTGATCTCATTAAATTACAACTTATAGTTCCTGGAGTCATAAATATTGTGCCCTGTTCTCCCCCACCCCTCCCATTCTGGTACAAGGTAGTCTGTTTAATATCGCTCTCTCCTTGAGCACTCTGACGTTTACTCAGACAAATAGCAGAGGTTATGAATGCTGTTCACAGATAGTATCAAGAATTCTTCATGATGCCATAGTGGTGAACCAAGCATTCAGAATGGTAATAGTTTTATCTAACAACTAAGTTCGGTCTGTTTAACTTTTCTTCACAAAACTGGAATTCCATCTTATCACAGACCAATGGTTTAACAGTTCTGGACAAAATCATATAGCAGTACAAAAGAAAAAGGGAAGATTACATTGTAGCTGAAATTCACAAATACAAAGTTTTACAGAAAATACAAGTATAGGTACGACTTTTAAATAAATAATTTTTTTGCTAGAGGCATTATTTCTCATGTATTTTAGCAATAACCAAATAAAAAATGATCTAGTAAGTACTAAGTGTAATTGCAGAATCAATTATAGAACCCAAAGACAGCAGTGCTTTAGAATTGTGATACCCTGTAAGCTAGTAAGGCTTTTTCCATCTTTTGCAATAAAAACATATATTAGTTGTATTGTTTTTACTAGACAGCTCTGTAATGAAATATGCAAGGAGAGTTCCTCTATTTAAGTGGCAGAAGGTGCAAGCAGTTTTAATTTTGTAAAAGTGAAAAGGTGCACTGTGCCAGTCTTTACAGAGAACTAGAGGAATGGTATACAAAACACAGCTAACAGGTTGTGTGCTACACAAGCAGGTGCAAAAGCCTGCTATGGATCTGATACTATGTATTTTCCAAAACTCAGGAGTTTATTGTGTGCGGAAAAATCTTGCTACTTATTTTGTCAGGGGGAAAGAACAAGTCGTACTAAGTAAATCATGCCCTTGAGATAGCAAAGATGACTGGATTTTCTTCTTTGTATATAGCAGGTGGATGTGTATAAACTATCTGGAACCAAACCCAGATCTGCTAATCAGCAATCAAAGCTGTAGGCAGGAAAAAACAAAACCAACAGACAACCAAAAAATGACACAAACCTAAAAAGAACCAACACAAACCAGATCACCAAAAATAATGAGAAAGTTTTCCATGGTGAGTGAAAGCACAAGCTATGTAGCTATGAAAATAATATAAAATAATTTTAGAAAGACATATGTGTATTTTCTTGTAGTCGGGGGGGGGGGGGGGGGGGGGGAATCATCCCCAGAGTTTTTGCTTCTTTTTCTAGTAGCTTTCTGTCATTAATAAGATCACTAGTAGTATTCAGAACCCTATAAATTAAATTGAATCTGGAAAATAATTTTATCAGGTTTTGGGGAATGCCAAGAATGATAAGGCTTTAAACCCATTCCTTTGATGTGTTGCTAGCAGCCAACGCTTAGGGACATGGTTTCAGAAACACTTCAAGCCAGCGTAAGTCAAGAGTGTCACAAAAGAAACAGTCCTGCTCCTTAAAAGTATTTTCCTTTTGCTAGTTGATCTAAGCTAAAACTTCCTCCCTTTTTTGGTAGAATGTAGTTTTGATCAACACAAAATTTTAATTCTACTTTCCCTCAAGGCCACACAAATACATGTGACAGCATGAAGAGGTGGTATGGCACTGGAAAAGCAGCTGGCACAGGCAGATGTAACCACTTCCCAAGACAGTGCTGATACCTTACACAAACTTTAAGTGTATCCAAAATTGCAACTACATTTTTTGCTCTCTTCCTAGATTGGTGCAACTGTCTTGTAATCTTTCAGGCCTTGAGCAGCATAGCTGTCTTTTAAGCAGCAGAACGGAAGAAACCTTTTTCTTGGCCAGATTTCAATGCAAGCATTTTCATAGTGGTTGAAAAGAATCCTACCACACTGAATATCTAAGCGTTCAAATCCTAAAATAAACGTTACTGAACAGGAAATTGTGCCACAGTCCATTAAGCTAAGATTTAGGAACTGGGCTTGTAAGCAGGCAATGTCAAGAGGAAACTACAACCTCTCCAAATAATATTTCTTTCCACAAATCCCAGAACACTAAACCTGTGCAGAATGGACCTCAATTTAACCCACATTTTACTGTTGTACATATTTAAAGCTCCCATCACACACTTGCAATTTCATTAAAATTGGAGATTAGTTTATTTTTATCCATAAATGTTGAATAGCATTCACTAACTTCGTGTTCCCATTAAGAACAAATGTGTGAGATCATCCTGGTCTGAATCGAAGTAATGGCCGTGATAAGAGCTAACAGCCAAATTAAGAATTTTACTACTATGGATAGTCATTCCCACTCCAGTACTGAGGCTATAGAGGAAAGAAGTTTGAACCCACAAGCTGTCAGAGCTGTTAGAGGTCAGTCAAGTCTCCAAGGCAGATAAAACCAGCTTTGTAAGTTGTCCCAACCTATGCTGCAGATATCATGACTTCTTTCAGCTATGTAGCAAGTGACAACAGCCTGGTAATCCCTCTTCCAAACTCCCCTAAATATCAAAGTTTTCTCATTGCTTTATACCTGTTGTAGGTCCCTTCAGCCCTATGACAGATACATTCCCCAACAAGGGAAAACACTTGACTGCTTTAAGATCACTTCTGCAATGGTTAGGCTAAGTACAAGGTAACCACAATTAAATGAAACAAGCTCAGGGGACTTCTTACTGAGTTCAAACATGTCTTTTCTCTTCTCTTGCAGAGTGACCGAAAAGACAAGCCCACAGCCCTTCACAAACAGAAGTTGTGCTGAACTAACAAGTGCCATTACAGATATAGTTCAGAAATGCACCCTCTCACTGCATAACTTTCCAGAAATGTTTTATAAGCAACCTGTTGAAATAGGGAATGATGAAAGAGGGCTGTATTTTTTTGTACTGTATTGTTAATTTTTAACTCTGTTTTCACAGAAATTCTGTGTTTTGAGGAAAAAGGAATGTCTTTCTGTTATATACAACTTTTATTTATAAAACTATGTTTACAAATAAGCAAACCCCCATTTTTTTGCAAAATAAGGCATTGTCACAGCAAAGTGCTACAGCACTACCTAAATATTAAAACGCTAAGAAATTAAGTTCCAGTTCAGTTTTCCACCATCATTCAGAATAGGATGGTCAAATACTAAACAACCAATAAGAAATTCAGAAATAACCACAATAAAGGCATTTCCTGGTGAACTGAGGAAGCCAGATTAAGTTTCATTTGGCCCCTTTTTCTGCTTATCTAACAGTATTTTATTTAAAATTAATCACCCATGACCTTAAGAATCAAGACTACAGCTGAAAAAAAATGGATCAAGCAATATGTTTGATTACTGGAATACATAAATCAGTAGCAGTTCATCGCACACCTCTGTTACTCACAAATTTCACTATGTAAAATTTTCATAAACATTTTTTTTCTTACCTCTCAAATTACTTACCCTCAGAGAATTCTAAGTAATGAATTATTCCTGGTTTCTTAACCAAAAGCAACAAATCTGATTTACTGTGATGCTTACAAATTTCTAAAACTCCTAAATTTTGATATTTACGATATCTTTCAATAAAGGTATGCTGCATTTTAGATGAATATCCCTCTTTTTGTCACATACAAATTATTTATTCTTTTTTAAAGGAATTGTACAGATGAAGTGTACCCAATGCACGCAAGACAAAGTTGTCCTCAGACCTTCAGGGCTATAACTATATTAGCATTCTAACAAATATGGCTTTTCTGTAGAGGAAAGTTATCACCACTGACAACTTCCAATATTTTTCTGTTGCTCTTCCATCCATCAAATATTTCAGATAAATAGTTTTTATGTATAATATATGAACATATATATAACCTATCATTTGCTAAATAAACATTTCTAAATAACATAAGACCTAATTGTGATTTAGATATTGAGCATTTTTCCAGTGTTCTGATTTACTGTTATTGTGTTTCTCAGTCTGCTTTTATGATGGTAGGAGTTCTGAAATCTCCAAGATCAAACAGTCACTTCAAAAGTTGATCTTTTTGACACTGAGGTTTGCCATGTTATATTCGAGTATCTACCTAAACAAAACTAGATTTAATTCCTGATTAATCTTTACTGTGGCTAGAATATTTTCATGTAATAAAAATTAAATAAAGCACTAGAGAAGGTAAGAATGAAACAAATGAAAAAATCTTAAACTGTCTCTGTTTCAAGATAAAATTTAATTTAAAGTCAAGCTTCTAGAGGCATCATACTCCAAAGAATCTTAACAATAAGAGGCTATGTGCTCTTAAGAACAAAAAACAACACTAGATTCAGGAAAAAATCTCAAGTACTTCTGTACCTTCAAATTTCATTTTTCAGGCAAAAAAAAGGTCATGACAAGTAAACATCCAATTTGTGATCAATTTAACCCAAATATAAAATGGTCATAGTCCCTTCTCCTCATTTACAAATTATCTCCCCCCACCCCTTTTTGTTTTGCAAGAAATTCACAAACTTTGCAAAGATTCCATGGTAGTCCAAAGCATTCGTCTGGAAGCTGGGGATTAACAATAGGCCAAGAAGTTGAGAACAATCATACATTTGTTACCTACCTAAAATCCTCAGAGAATCAAAGGGAGAAAAAAAAAAAAAAGTGGAACAGAAAAATAAAGATATGAAAAAGATGTGGTATGGAAAGATACTGAGTTCACAGGACAATTTTGACTTCAGAGGGTCCCTTTGCTCTTTTCCTGTCAGCACTTAAGAAACAGCTCAAAGGAAAAAGAGAACTTATTGTTCTCATTATTATGTATGTTCAAGAGTGCAACTCAAAAACATACCTGGCCAATAGTAGTTTCTGAATAGATGAGGGCAGAAAAGAGCTTAATGGCCAGACAACTACTTTGTCCATAGTTTCACTATCATCTAATGTCTCAGTTGCCCTGGCACAAAACTCTCCCATTTCTAATGGAGATTCAGTTACGCTTTTTATCCTACGTTCAAGCTACCAGCTTGCTTCTATGGCAACTACTCTTCCTGTTCTACCTCTCTTTGACTAAACTGAAAACACCACTGCTACCTTTCCATATGAGATGGGAGAAGCAATGACGACACAGCACAGGGAAAACAGAAGTTACTAATAACTAACAAGAAATAAGTAGGATGCTGTAGAGGTGACTGAAATTCCCAAGTTACAGAAACTGTTCAGAGCTCCTCCAATTTTAATTGGCACTCATCTGAAGTATCTGTGCATAACAAGGGAGCGTAAGACTAATTTAGCTGTTAGTCACAGAATGAAGAACAGTTCTGCTGCTTGTCCACTACTTCTATTAATACTACAGCAGCTTGTAGAAGTCCCAAAGAATCCCACTTATACATTCAGAAACGCATACTATACTTACTTCCTTCAGATTACTTATTTCTGTCTCTTGTCTTTTATTCACTGATGTGAGTTTCTTATTGAGCTGTATTGCTTCCTGTACTTTAAAAAAAAGTTAAAACATGTTAATAAACACTTGCATATTTGAATGAGTATTCGATTTATAACTACAATGTATGTGTATATAATTTATAAAACAATTAAACTTCTTTGTGGAAAAGAGACTAAGACTGAAAATACAACTCAACTACTTTTTCTGTATAGCGTAATACTACACTGGAGGATTACACCAGGTGGTACTGGGTGTTCTATACATCAAACGATGAGTTAAGACTTTTCTGTATGCTGGTTTGCTTTTTTTTTTTTTAATTGTAATTTAATTTTTAGTGTTATTTGATGTCACTTTATTAGTTTTGTTTTTTAACTAAGGCTTTGCTTGTAATTTTCTGATGAGTTTGATTATTTTTAGAGGAACATATAACACAATGGACCACAGAACATTCAAATAATTGAGTTGACATAGGTACAGAGCTATATGCACATAGGACATGGAAGACAGCAAACAGCAGAGGATAATGGAGAGGAAAACTCTAAGAGTAAGCTCTGTCCCTTTTAAAAGGGAAGGGAATTTTCTCTTAGACTTTATACAGGCCAAGATATCACTGGGAAATTGCTTGAAGTTTCACAATGAAAAGCTGAAGATATTCACTGGTCCCTGTACTTTTTCAGTCACCTCTATTCAATCTTAGTATTTTGATCCTCTGAGGTCTCTCTTCAGCCTTTTTTATTTCCTGAGTCCTCTTTATTCACTCCTGATCTTTTTTCTTTATTTTCTCAAAAAGCCTCTGGCACAACACTTGAATACAAGAACTCTAGACACTCCATCACACCCAGAAAGTCCTTGCCTTTTCTGTTAAAGGTGGTAAGCATCATAGGGAATGATGGATAACAGCCTTACGATACCATAAGCAATTTTATAGTTTTATATGAGAATATGTGCTTAACAAATGAAAATAGTTCAGAACGTAACAAATATCTTCTGATACAACTTAGATAAAAACCACAAAAACAAGCAGGCAAAACACAGTAAAGCTCTCTCCTATCTTTCAACAAGAGTCATGTGTTGACTCTCTAGCTTTAAAATACTAATAGCGGGGTGTTGGTTAGGCAATAAAGTTTTAGATTTATTATAAATTGTAGTATTTTTCCCTATACAGCACTATAACACATCAATTTTCACTTTTTTCCTACATGCTGCTTTAATATAGCAGATAAAGAACAACAATTTATAAATTTAAACAACTTGCATAAAAAATGGCTCATATACTTTCTTTCTGACTTTTCCGCTGACTGCAGTTTCTTGCTCAGAATTTACAAGTTACCTACATGCCTATTGCACGTCTTACATACTGCAATGCAAATTGAATTCTCTCTGCAGTAAAAGACACACTAGAGTCAAAGTGGTAAACAGACTGGCTTCTTGAACAAAAGCAGTTAGTAACATTTAATCTTTTCTAGAGGTTCATTTTGCAATTACTGATAAATGTAAGTAGAAACATGGCAAAAAGCATTTATATATGATTCAAATAGTGTAAATACTGAGAGTAAATATTATTTTTCCATGAAATTGCAAAAAGACTTTTCTGTATCTGACACAACAGAAAAGCCCTGTCCAATGAAAATAAAAGGAAAGCACAGCAATGTGTTCTCTTAATTTGTTTTTAATATTAAATATTAGCCCAATAAAAAAACAAAACACAAAAAGTAACTTGAGGTACTGAAATATCACAAACACACATAGAACATTTTACCAATTTATTCAAACTAGATCTGAAAAACTGTTTGGTTTCAGGCAGAAAAACTCCCAAACTTATAAGCTTTGGTATTTGAAAAGTTTTTGGGGTTTTGTGGTTTGTTTGTTTTTTGTTTGCTTGAAGTTTCTTTTTGTTGTATGTTTTGAGTTATACAACTACTTCTTCCTTTCCTTAAAAAATAACAGTTATTTTTATTTACGTCCTGTGTATGTGTTTACATGGATGAAAACTGCAGGCACACAAAACAATATACAAGTCCATATTCTACACATACTGTGATGTTTGCATAGAAATTTATCACAGTTATGAGAAACAAGGATTTCTCTCTCAAATTAATATGTACAAAACTTCATTTAAATGAGGTATTTTTATTACATGAGGTTATCAGCTTTGTTATTTTACAGATAAAAATTATATTTTTATATAAAATAAAAGTATGTGGAATAGTATTTTTGTGTGTTAGTAGTCTCACAAATAATTTTATGTTTCAACACATGAACAGAGTTAAGGTACATATTTGTAAAGCTTGAATAGCTATATAGTCAGAATCTACATAACAATAACTGCATAAAATTATTCATACCATCCTATTTATTTACTGAACTGGTTTTAAGATTTTATGTTTCTGTACTAGAAAATAATTTTTATTATTTCATTAGTGTTTTCTGTCCATTTCCCAACATTAAACCTACTGTAAAAAGCATTCATTTTCCCCTATTTGCTAATTCCTTTACTTTCACCCCCTCATTTGAGCTGGTAAAACTGTTTAAGTTGATTATGCCGAATGGCAACAGGAAGCTGATCCAAATTAAGCATAATTTTTTTTTTTCTTTTTTGGAAAGTGGTGGGTCTGCTGCTGGATTGTTTTGAACATGAATCAGTTCCTCAGTATCATTTACTATATGGTCACACACACTACTGTAGTAGTGTATCAGCAAAGAGCAGAAGAGGTACAGGGCCTGTGCTGCTTAACCTAGCACTGTCACAGAAAGAAACACTGAGGAAGCTACTGAGATACAGTCATTATCAGTTGTTACATTTGATGTTTAGCATGGGGTAGCTGCTATTTTTCTGAATTGTCAGGTGTCTCCACCTCAGCGTTGTCAAAACACAGCAAAAACAAATGCTGGATGTCATTTCAGACATACATACCACTATGCTCTAGTTTTCCATGAACACCTTTTACGATTCCAAACTGACATGCAATAGTAGCGTAACACCTCTCAACTTCATTCAGTTTCTTATGATGCTCCTCTTTCACTGTTAGGTACATCTGTAATTTCTGATCCTGTTAGAAACATAAATGAAGTACCTACTTAATGATGGTAACTAGCATGTATAAATCAGCTCTCCAAATGCTTTTTAACATAACAGCATAAATGCAAAATCATTCCCAGATCATCTCAGTTGTCTATTTCATATCTAATCATCAGTTCCCATTTCCAGATAGCAGCTTATGCTGAAGGCCTTCAGCTGTGTGTTAGATTATCAAAAAAGCACATTAACATATTTTTATATGTTGTCCCTTATATTTAGGAGAACTTTCATGTAAATGTCTTGTATTTGTATTAACTGTTTTCAAATCCTGATTTCAAGTTTTCCTTTGTTATGTGGCTTAAACATGTTATTTAACTTGCCATTGTATTGCGAACATAGCCTAACATGACAATGCTGCCTGTGGTTTATACTTGCCGTCCTGCACTACCACTCAGTACTGCATTGCGTTCTCGCATTCCTTTAATGCAGTCCCCACCCTACATCAGCTATTCAGATGGGGGCTGTACCTGCCCATGTCTTTGGCTGCAGATTCAAAAAAATACAGTGGCTTCAGCAGCTACGTTTGTACCTCATTGCCCCAGCTGCTTATTTGCCTCTACTGTAGTATTAAACCAAATATGCCACACTCTCAGGTTGCAGCAATGCAACAAAATATGGGGCCCGTTTAGAAATTCTAGACAGCTTAAATCACAGCCCCCACAACCATTGTCCCAGCACCTTCATAGAGCAGCACAGGGCAGAAATGAGTAAGCAGCTGGAGACAGCTAAGAGTAGGAGCTCCTTAAACTTTGGCAACAGTGCTAGTGTATGCACCATGAAAGTAAAGCCTATAGATAGTTATTGTCTCCTGCTACATAACAGAAGCAATCTATTATGCACACAGTGTTCACTTGTCTCTGTAAAGCCACTAGTAAATGTACTGTCTTCCTTTTATGGTCTTAAACACTTTCCAGCATAACATGGTTTTAATCAACAAGGAAAACTTTAAGCTACATTGCAATACAAACTGAAACAAAAATACTGGGGTTTTTTTCAATACAACATTGTTTAAAGTATAGGGCCACTATGATAATCAAGGGATTTGAGCACCTGACATGTGAGGAGAGGCTAAGGGAGCTGTGACTGTTCAGCCTGGAGAAGACTCAGGGGGATCTTGTCAAATATGTATATATACTAGGTGGGGGAGGAGGAAATAAAGACGACACAGCCAGACTGCTCTTAGTGCCCACGGACACAAAGTGAAATACAGGAGTTTGCACTTAAACTTGAGGGGACAAAAATTACTGTATGGGTGGTCAAACATTGGAACAGGTTGCACAGACAGGCTACAGCATCTGTCTGTGGAAATATTAAAAATCAGACTGGACATAGCTCTGTGCAACTGGCTCTAACTGACCCTGCTTTCGAGCAGGGCAGAGTTAGACTAATAGATGCCTGACAGTTTCATCCATTCAAGTTCTGGGATTGTTAAAAATGACATAGTGCCAGAACAATTAGGAGAGAATTTGTGTATTTGACACACCTAAATAAACTAATCTCAATGTACTTCTAAAAACCAGAAGTGCATCAACTACTTCTAAAGCGTAGTGGTGACTTTGATTTAGATTAGTGAAACTGATGCAGATTAATACCCCATGCTTCCCAGAAAAACCTAAATAACCTTTTAACGAGTAATTATTAATTCCTCAGTATCAAT
The DNA here is from genome assembly GCF_900496995.4 of Aquila chrysaetos chrysaetos. Classification (NCBI taxonomy): domain Eukaryota; kingdom Metazoa; phylum Chordata; class Aves; order Accipitriformes; family Accipitridae; genus Aquila; species Aquila chrysaetos. The sequence goes on along the minus strand of NC_044019.1, from coordinate 21,335,372 downwards.
TAGCAGTTGTAGTATCTTCAAATAAGATGAATTCACTTCTATTTTAAGATTATGTATCGGGTGGGGGGTGGGGGTGTTCTAACTACTTTTGTAAGCATCTAACACTTTATTTTTACTTCTATTAACATCTTGGCCCAAGTAATACATTATCGCAATGAATCCCACATGGTAATTAAGTAAAATGTATTTAAGTTTAATGAATTTTACTAGTCTCTCATGTTTTGTGAGGGGGTGATTGAAAATACATATTCACAGGAAACTATATTCAGTGACACATGCCACTGTTTTTTTAAAAAGTTATTTGTTATCCTTTCTTTCATATACAGTAAGTTTTTTGTGTTCCTCTTTATACTGTATTTTTGTTAATAGCTTTGTAGGTACTATGTGGTCAATTTTAAAATTAATTTTCTCTGAAGAGAGTGGGTTAAATTAGTTCCTGAGAAAAAGATAACCATTTATTTAGACATCTAATCTGTTTCTAACCTACAGTAGAGCAACACAGCAATGAAAATGAATTGGGCCAAATTCATTCCTGTGTGTAAATTCAAGTTACACAAGCATGAATCTGGCCCAGTCTGTTTGGCTTCTGTAAGGCTCCATTTCCATACAGTAACAAATGCAATACATGTCCAAGCATCAGAGGATAATAAAAGCTGATAGTAATCAAAAGAAATGACCAACATGAGGCTAGCAAAAGAGGATATACAATACAAATTTCTCATGTTTTATAAGGTATGAAATTAAACACACTACAGCAAATGGAAAGTCATAATGGAAGCACTGGTAAAGAAACACCACCGCTTATAGAATCACCGCAAGGAATGTAGGTTGTGAACGTCCATCTACTTCCTCTTTTTCCTAATCATAAGTAAACTGTTGAAGAACTGTGCTTAACTAATGCTAGGATGTGGATTTTATAACAAAAAAAAAAAAAAAAAAAAAAAGGAAAAATTGTATTTGTTTTTCCTGATAATCATTCAGTTGTATTTATTCTAAGAGATCGATGAACAGGGAGGCATCACTAATTTGAGACTTGAACAGCTTATGGCAAGATCTGAGTTTTTTTTCCACTTTCTTTTACATGGATTTTTCTTCATGTTCTCCCTATTTCTTTCTTAAGTCAGCAAGACAGTGCTAGTCCCTCCTCCTCACTAGAAAAGTAGAAATAGGCTTTGTTGTTTCCCAGGGCTCTTTCCAGTGAGAAAACGAATTGGCCTGCTATATCCTTAAGAGTTTTATTAAAAGCTTACCACTGGCCTAAATATGATTTTTGATGGCAAGCTGCTCTCCAGGCTTAGTGCACAGTAAAATAAAAGCCTGAGTATGTGATTCTTCTGCTTACAGTGAAAAGGTCTTAAAACATTCTTCCATAGAAGACAATCAAGAAATACCAGGAGACACTGCAGGATAGGGAGGGTATGACCCTGGAGTTGGAGTAAGACCCACAGAATCTTGGTGGTTCTTCCTAATGTCTGATACTGCAAGGACAGGAATTATTGCCCTGCTCTCCACCAGTAATAAAGATAAGCTGGGATGGGGAGTGGAACTGATTGTGGCCATATGGTTTGTTGAGGCACAATGATTTCTTGGTGGAACTAGACCAGAGAAATGGCTCAGGGTCAGGTAGGTGACTGGAGGAAGACAAAGAGGGAATTGCTCATATCTCAAAGATATTCTGGAAATTGAGTCACTAGTCAGAGTTACTCAGTGAAGCAGAAGGTGGTAATTGGGAGGTGAAAGTGTCAAAGAAACAAAGGAGATGTAATAGCATGGACACCTAAGGCAAGATCATGTGAAAATTATGCAAAGGGTTACCAATTGTAAATCTTCAAAAGAGGAAATTTTTTCCACAATAGTTCCTTTACTTCCCACTATTTTTCTACTTCAAAATAATTATTTTTAATTTATACTGTATCACTGCCTTCTCACTGTATTTTTAAACAACATAGTAGTTACAGGCAAATTCCTAAAAAATGTGGAAAGGAAATAAAAATAACATTCCTATCTTAATAATCTAAGAACAAACCAACTTTTAAAATTACATTTATTTAACATTTTAGAGGAATTCATTTTTCATTCATTTGGCAACTACATCCATATTAGAAAACTAAATGGTGGCAGGGAAGCTCTCAGGAAATGCCTATACCGTTGTTAAAATATCCGTGACTCATTTTGGCCTATGCCAAGTAGCACTCATGTAAGCAGTTCCTGGGCACGGTTCAGGAGACTGTCTGCCAGGAACAATGTGGGTTATTTGGATGCAGCTTCCCTCTTTTTTGAAGAGTGGTAGAGTTTAATGAACCTAAACCATTTTATAATATCACTTGACTGCAGCTTCACTAAATGGTCTCACAAACATTTAGTTTACCAATATAAACACAGTCAGCAAGTGAAATTAGACTAATTACCAGTCATTCACAGAGGTAGTCACCCCATCTACGTTACTTATTAATACTGATGCACTGAATCACTACCTTGTAGACAGCGATGTTTCCCCATTGACTACACAGAGGTCTGGCTCTCCAAGTTTGCTCTTCTGAACTGCACCCAAGACTTGGTCTCTAAACCAGCCAGCACTAGCCTTAATATCATTCTTGGTTTTATTTTATATTTTAGCACCATGATATATATTTAAGTACTGCAGAAGACAAATAACTCTAAACGCTCACTCTCAGACACGCCCAGGATCAGACAATGCAAGTTGACAACAGAACACATGAACAGATGCTACACTCAGACTGTTCTAGCATTCTACACTGTATCACCTGCCAGGAAATTAATGAAGGAGGAAATCAAGAACTGACCAAGGCCATTTTCCTCCAGTTATTTCTTTATTTCAGCAGCAAGAATACAATACAGAACCCAGACTCAAGTGTATTCTATCAAGACAACTAGCTTCGTAGTAATCATCCTGTAGCCTCCTGACTGCATGAGTGCTACTATCCATATGCAGTGAGGTGCAAAGTGACTACACCGCACACAATAATCAGCACTTTTATTGTGGAAACAAAGGAAAGATGGAAGTAAATTTTCTATTTTTTATTTCTTTGTCTCTATACAGTCTTTCAATATGAAAGAAAACCTTTCACTATTTTAAAATTCTAGCATATACCGTAAGAATTATATCAGCACTCAAATTTTCACATAAACTTAACTGGATAGCATGCTAAAATATGGTGTATATGCAAAATATTAACACTGCCTATACCAGACTAAAAGAACAGAATTAAAGGAACAAAACCAGAATAAAATGCTACACCAGTAAGGTATGCTCAATCCCCAGCACATACAAAAGCTACTTTACTGACTGGCAGCATTGCTAAGGTGCCAGATATAAACTAAACAGCACATCTGCTTACTTTCAAAACACTAGCCAGGGCATGATCTAATCTGTCTTTAACAAACTTAAAATTGAAATAGAAATGGGTCTCAGATAAATGAATGGTTTGGAATTTCATCCATTTTACTTTTAAACATTTTGCCTTTTGTGATAACTGACTAAGAGAGTCTACGTGGGCTACTACTACTTTGATCCCTAGAACATACCATTTATTTCAGTGTAACTACTCAGGGAGTAAAGTTGGTAGAATTTGACCTGGTCTAAAACTGTATCAGCCCACTACTGCATAAGCTTGTAGGAAAGATTTCACTTCTGTTTACACCTTGTGTTTTTGTTTTCATCATTTCATATCAGAGCATCTTCTATAAATATGGCCAAGCCATACATGGTATGCTTAGTGCTACATGCAAAAGAGAATTTCTAATACCTTGTCCCCCACTCAATAGCTTTTTTAATAACCATACTCTCTATCAAAGTAACAGTAGCCCAATGTTTTCAAAATATTCAAATAATCAATTATTGAAAAGTTTATAAACATAAGAAAGGAAGATATTTCTTTAAGCAGCACAGATGCATTTCCAGCTTATAGAAAAGGTGTTGTGATTTAAATATTCTCATTCATATGGAAGACTGAGCTTGCAAGTTATGAAAGAATGGTAATATGTGAAATGACCTAAATGTAAGTTCAATAATTTTGTGTATTTTAAATACATTTTTAGATCAGATGTATTTTAAGAATAAATAAAAGTTAAAAGTGAAGTAAGACAAAACACATTTTATGTTGCCTTTGATCTTTAACTTGTAGCCTTATCTCCCAGGTCAGAGGGCACATTATTCAATTTCACCATATTTTGTGTAAAACCACTGTAGCGTTGAAGATGACTTTCAGTACAAATGTCATGGTACTTAAAGGTAAACTGGACCCTAGTTTTTTGAGCTTCTTAATTAAAATCACAGTTTATAATGGTCTGACAGTATTATCTTTATTCTTTCCAGTTGAGCAGCAGCAGAATTTTCACAGCATTTATTCAATCAAGCTTAGCAATGTTTCTGCAGCTCACTCTTTCACTTCCTAAAACAGACAACAGGGTTCAGAGCGACTATGCTGTCACTCTATATAAATTTATTCTCTGTGTCAAAGGGAGTAAGCTGGACTGGATGAAATCTAAACTGTTCAGGGGAACTGATGTTAAGAAGTAATTCCGAGGAGTGAAAAAGAGTGAGAGGAAAAACATTATCAGTTTTTCTTAAAAACAAAACTAAGAACTGCTTGGAATTCTCTATTACTTCTTTGAGATTAATATGCTAGATCCTGTAAGGGTAGTATAATTACATTATTCAAATCACAGTCTATAAAAAAATCTTCACTCTAGTCTATAAAGAGAACAAATGTACCAATTACACTTTAATTCAGGGAGAAAAAATTCTACAGGCTAAACAGCAGCTATCACACTATAAGAACCTAAAACCACCGTATTTTAAAGTTTTTCAGATTCAAAGCTGGTATCACCTCTTTTGGTTATTTGTAATAATTATCACATTATCATTTAAGTATTAGAGTTGATTAGTATTTGCATTATACTCTAAGCAGGCATTCTCTTTTCATAAAAGCTGTTCCTTATTTTTTCACTTTTATTAATTTCTTACCATTTCATTCAGTTTCTTTTGTAAAGTGTATTTTGAAATCTGTAAAATGAAAGAGAGGTATTCATTAAATTGTAGTTAACATTTTTTCCGATGACAACCTGCATATTTAGGTATTCTCACACTTAGGATTTAGTTGCATTTATTGCCAATCCAATACAGTAATACTGGTTTTGAATTAAAGATTACACTACTTCTTTTATTATTAGATTCACTTTACATAATTTCACTTCAATACTTAAATTACGTAAAAATGCTTTACAGTGATTTGTTACTAGAGGAGTTTTGAAAAATGCATAAATCCTTGTGTTTTCTGACATGTATCATAAAAATAATGTGTAAATGGACCACAGCTTGTAAACTAGATTCTTAGAAATAAACAGAGAAGAAAACAGAGATAAAAATGAAAGTATTCCCTCAAGTCCTAGAGAAATAGAAGTGTGTTCTCTGTTGGGGAAAAAAAAAATTCTAAGTAGATATTCTAACTGGTAGCATATAAAGACATACTGAACAAATCTTGCATGCTTTCATAACAAAACTGACATTTGAAGTCATTAACACTGTTTTTCATACACCACGGACATCAGAGAATTTTGACTTGCATAATACTTAAGATCTCAAGAGCTTTAGTCTCTATAACTTAGAGCACTTAAAGAGAAATGTCAAAGAACCCAGTGTGTGTAAATCTTATATGGAAAATATTATTTCTAGAAAAAAACCCCTAAGCCTAGAGAACAATCATTTTAAGGTAGAATTTTGACTCTCTGGATGGAGAGGACTACAGAATCAAATTAGAAATTCTTCACTCTTATTTTAGGCTGATTTCCAAACAATTTTTCTGGGTCCACAGGTTCATTGTCACCTCCTGCTTCCACAAGCCGCAGCAGAATTTGCTAGATCTGAACTATGCTGTTACACAAATGTTTGATCTGTGAACATTAAACATTTAACGTTAAGCTTTTTTCTGTTTTATCTTACAAAAGAAAGGCCAGTGGCATCTTTCATCACTCTTGCTGTCCACATACTACGTTCAGCAGACCATGGAGGGATATTCTACATTATCTGTGCTATACCAAGGTTTGAACAAGGCAACAAAATCCTTACAGCTATTGCATAGAAGGCCAGCCATGGGAATAATTTTCTTTTGCTCTTAAAATACCTTCACTGTTAACTAAATGATTAACTCATAACAAGTAAATGCATCCCATTGTAAGAGAATGTTAATAAGAACCAAACATGTTGCAAAATCAGGAATAATAACACATTATAACCACTTTGTTTTCAATAGAATTAATTATTATCCCACTCAGTTTTGGGTAGAAAAATAATTGGTTTGTGGCAATACGTGAAATCTGACAAATCTGACAATGCATTACAATACTAATTCTCTTCTGTGTTGAGTTCTACTTTTTTAATCCATTTTCAAAATATCTGCCTTGGTCATTAAAAGAAAGCCAAATACTAGCTATGCCCCTATGTCTTCCTTTATTTCAAGTAACTGTGAATCACAGCCACAACTGCTCCAACACCATGTAATGATATAAAATACAATACAGAACTAACACCAAGCAGCACCAGAGTAAACTGTATGTTTATCTGACAATTTTACTGACAAACAGGCATTGGAAAGCCATGGATTAAGTGGTAAATACAGAAACCTCCTAGTGAAACAAAGGAAAATAATAAAAAACACAGGTAGCACTGAGTTGGAGGCCCAGTGTGAATACTTGTAACTGTTTAGGAGTCCAAAACCAAAGTTTCCAAACAGGTGAGAAGTAAGAAGACAAGAATAGAAAGAAAGCCGAAGACTATGGAAATGAAAAGAAAGCATATTTCATGTGCTATTTGGACTTCTACTGAGTCTGCAGTTCTTCTAGAAGAAAAGAACTTTAGCTGGAAGACTAACTTAAAGTCATCTTGACACTGAAGACTAGAACAGAAACTCAGAAAGCAAGGTGTACAGGTACTAGAAAGATTAAATGAGAAGGCCTTAAAGGCCCTCTTAAAAACAACTATTTTCTTACCAGTGAAAAAACTAAAACCAAAACACTTGCATACTAAGGAAAGTTATTTAACAAAAATAACAGTTTACCTGTAATGCTTTTAATGCTTCTTTCAGTCCATCAATTTCTTTTTCTTTTGTTTCTACAGCAAGTTGATACTTTCCCTTTCAACAAAAGCTGTACTTCAGGATTTGGACAGAATAAATGCATTTACAACAAGAATGTTACAAAGATAAAGCACTACTCCACTATGACATAACAATTCATTGGCAAAAACAGGTCAAAGTTCAGCTAAATAATTTTAAAATGTACACATATATTACTATAAAAAGAAAAGTGAAAACACGATAGTGTATTTTCACCACTTATGACTAGTCAGTAAGTTTTAAAATTTTCTGTTCTGGGAGAGACAAGCCTGACAAAGGCAGAATTAATAAGTTACTTTAGTTTAGAACAAAGATACTAAATAACAAAGAAAGTATCAGGTAAATCCACTTTCTTATCTGCTGTAGCAGGCTCTTCACAGAAACAATCTTCCTCAGCTTTTCTAGTCCACAAAGACTGAACTATAATCTGCTATCACTAGAATTACTAAATACATGCAAGCACATTTTATATTTTTATATATATATATATATATATGCATGTGTGTGTATATATATATATACACATATATATGCATATGAATAAAGTCAAAGGACTTCAGTGGAATTAAATCAGGTAAGAAACTTGGGCAGCAATCTATACAATGGAGAGCAGAATCTAGATATCAGAGAATACGCCAGGGAAAACAAATACATCCATTCAACCACCCCTGCACGTTTCAGTCATTTCTAACATAGTGCTGGCTGTGCAATCTCCTGAAACCATCTTGATGAGTTAAAGTACATATAATGTAAATTGGAATGAAAATTGGTCTTTGTATTCAAACTCTGTCCTGAAACACTACAGCCTAATTTATTCTTTCAGTTACTTTGGTATAAAGTACCGAAAGTACTATTGAATTCAATGGAAGTATTTAGAGAAAAAAAAAACCCAACAAAGAAAAAACAGCACACAATTTAATTCTGAAACAGTGGCTGTCATTGAAAATACAAATCAGGGACTACTACATAGGTATGTATGGATCAAAAGGATGTCTTCACAAGAAAAAACTCCAAATACAAGCAAGAAAATAAGTTAACCAGATAACATAAATGCAGCAGACAATAAAGTTTACTTTGATATACTTTCAAACCAATTTCACTTGTTTGCAAATTTCTGTGCAAGTTCTTTGAAACATATAGCTTACTCATCCATGCTTAATCATTGGGAAATTTAAGTGAAATAATAGAGTCCACACACAGACATTCATTGGCTTTGCTGTTTGAAACTGGCTCCTAGCATAACAAATGCAAAACCTTCATTCGGAAGAGGAAGCAGGCACTCAGCTTGGTATAAAAACTCACGTGGTTAAGAAAAACCCCATCAATTCAGACTTAAGTATATCTTACTTCAGTTTAGTTCAAGTTCCTTAGGAAATCAGCTCAGGTAAATCAATAAAAGCCCTATTAAAATCTGGTTTTACTAAACCAGTTAGAATTGTTATTTTTCACTAGTATGTGGAAAAGGCTTATGACAATTTGTCCCAAACCCCCAAATTAAACTAAATTTTTGCATAGCTTCAGTAGCTATACAAAAGGCCAGGTGGGGCTTTGAGCAACCTGGTCTAGTGGAAGGTGTCCCTGCCCACAGCAGGGGGAGTTGGAACTAGATGATCTTTAAGGTCCCTTCCAACCCAAACCATTCTATGATTCTATGAATATAGAATAAGCAAATAAGACTTCCCCCCCCAACAACTGATTTTTAGCATAAGCAGATTTTAAAGTAACATTTCACAAGTAATTAAAGTTCTATAGGCTATAAACAAAATCCCAAAAGTAACAAAGGTTATAAAGAAATTTCTTTTGCAAAGGCCATAGCAAGAAAAAAGTAATATAATTGTAATATACTTAGTTTATACTTAGAACATGTTTGGTAAGTTATATGGCATTATCATTTGCTTATGTGCTTCACTGGATGACAAATAACAAATCATTGTAACAGAGTACCTTTTCTTCTTCCATGGCAAACATCCTTGCCTGTAACTTGGCAGTGGCATAAAAAAAAAGAAACAACAAATCAATACAGCACATGGAATTAATTTTACTCAAGCAGCTCGACAAGACAATATAGTTATATTACCCTGCATTATGTACCTCCTGTTTTTTTCTTTAACTATAGTAACTATAGAGTCACAAGCAGCAACCTTATGAATCACAAATTATTTTTTCCAGAAAGAAAAACCTAATTACTTGTCAATTTCTGGTTTGTGTGATATGATTGTGATGCAGCATTAGTGATAAATTCTTCATTACCATGTGCAACAGTTTCAGTTCCTACGACTGTTCTCCACAAGTTCTTTCAGCACTCATATTTGTTGATTATATATTACGGAGAAAAACCACCACAACCCTAATGTGAAAGACTGAAACACACTTTCAAATGTTGAACAGAATAAGTTATGTGGCAGATCTTTTACCATGGTTTATGAATCTAACCTTGCAGAGGATATACCATCTTAAAGAGGGGAAAACAAACAATCCCCAAAACAGATTAAAAGAAGCATTATTTTCTCTTGGAATTGTTGGAAAAATAAAAATGAACAATCCCAGAAGAGTCGCTTACTGGGAAGACCTGTCAAATTACAGGCATTATACTGTGTCTGGAAGAAAGAAAAAGACCTGATTTCTTTGAGCTGTATATTCTAACATTTTATATGCAACAGAAAAATATTTTAATACTAACTGATAACTTGCTATTATGCCATCATATTTTAAAATCTCATTGTCAAAGCTAGAAGGCCTTATTTTGCTACCTGTTTTTTAAAAGCTGCCATAGCTTCTTTGTTTTGTTGGTGCAATATGTCCATCTGATGCTGCAGGGTTTCCTGCTCATGCAAAAAAACAATAGTGTGTTTTAAATATTATCTTACAGCAATCCTTACATACAGTATTTCAAGAAAAAAACTGATTCCTTGTTAAGTATTTTTAGAAAGACATAATTGATTAAAAACAAAACCTGAAGACTAAGGAGAGACATTTGTTAACTAGTAATCATCTTTTTGGTAGCGGCTTCTCTTTAATTCATAACAGGTAACGATTCTCACCTCTGGAATTCAGATTTGTTATTGCTAGGACTTCTATAAGCAACTCTTACTCATCCTATCAACCTGCAGAAGCAATCCAACACCCATTGCCATCTTAAGAGAGCATCTTGACGTGGTTCCAGGTACTTATAATTTTAATTTTCATCTCTATTAAAAAAATATAACCCCATTAAAAAATAACAATCTGTTACTCTGTTTTTAGTTAGATTTTAGTCATTTAAAAAACTACATGAAAGAGCTGAAGGAGGGCAGAAAAGACTAAGTGTAAGGTTTTTATCATCCTACTGCCTGGCTTTACTCTCATCCATACAAACAAGAAAATGAGTTAAAGACGTACTATTATTTTTATTTTTGTTATTTCATATCATAATCTCATAGACTAATACTACACTCCGCAAGTTGGAAATCTTTGACACCTTTAAGCATGTTCCTATACAAGATAGGAACCCTCCCCTCCAATCGAGGTGAAGTAATACAGAAGATATGTTTGTAAGATCAGTTTTTACATTCTAGACACTAAAAAAGTATTAGGTAAAGGTAGTCAAGAGGCTCTGTCCTTGAACAGCTATGTCAAAATATAGATCGGTGTTTAGCTAAGGAATATTAGCGTGAAGTACGAAATGATTAAGTAATGACTGCACAAAAATAAATATAAATTGAGACTGTTAAGAAGAATGACTGAGAGAAAATAAATTGATCATTTGTTTCACACACGAGAAGCCCAATTTATTCTTCTGCCTCAATTGAGAAATTGAGTTTTTCAGACATAAATCCCATTCCAAAATTGCTACTTTCTCCAGCAAATTGGTGTTGCTTTCAAGTTCCACAAGTGAGAGCTGTTGCCCTTTGATACCTCCACAGATTCTTGTCTTGTAAGGTGTTTTATATTCATGTACATACTCATTAATTCGTTGTAAAAGAAGTAGAGAAAGTTTTGATTTGCATCTAACAAACAATACATACTACATGAAGAAATATTCAACAATGTGAAAACAAAAGTCTTGAGGAATGTTTTCTTCAAGTTGTCACTTAGAACTGTGTTCAAAGACACAGGTTCTCCAGTGGGTAAAGAGCATACCAAGTATGCTAGAGAGCCAGAAATAGTACGGCAGTGACAGCAAATCTACTATTCTCAGTGGAGTATTCATACTCACCACAGGAATAAAATTTTATATCTACAATATTGTCAAATTAAGGTGACACTTGTTTAGATTATAGGAATTCAAGCCAGTATTTTATAATAATTTATGTAGATATAAGTCTGTTTTCACAACATAGTAATCCTTTATACAATTTTGTCATTGACATAATTGATAGCTGGAAAAAAGTGTTACTGAGATCTTCATAATATACCACAGTCTTCCTTATACTGTATATTCAAGTGACGTATTTTATTCTAAAAAAGAGATGGGAAGTTTCTAAAAATATTAATTTCCTAACAGGCCTCACAGCCGAGACTATTAAATAAAATGATTATATATAACTTTCTCAGAAATTCAGTTTTGGAATAAATTTTCCATACATGCCATGTATGTGTGGTGCAGGGAGACTGAAGAACAAACTTACTTTTTAAAAATAGAAGCAAAATCACCTTTGATATTATAATGTTATAGTAAGTATACTTATTAGATTTAAAGGAATATTTTCACCAGTTATTCTGTTTTCCCTACTCTAGCCTATTTTTTGAGAGCAGCAACAGTATTTATAAAATGTAAACACAGATTTGCTTTAAAATTGTAATATTAAACTAGAAACTTAGCTCAAGTCATGTCTTTATTTTAAACTAGTTTCCTAAATTCAAGGTAAAATATATACTGAATCACAGAAACATTGACTGTAAGGGACACCTCTGAAGGAAAAAAATGTATAACAGAACCTTTGATAAGCCAGGGGAAGCTGTCTACTTACTGAACTACTATTGAGGGCAATATGATTCTGCATTCAGAAACCATCAGGTCATAAATTCAATTTAAATGTCATACTTAGCATTTTCATCTTACTGGAATCTCCAGAATTGGAAACTTGTATTAGTTTGTTTCTTTGAAGTTCCAGAGCTCTATATGTGCTCATATGAATTTCGTAAAATCTACAACTCATTGTTTACATTAGGTTTGCCACGTGCCAATGTTAAATGCAAAGTGCGGGGGGGTGGGGGGGTGGGGGGGAAGAGTTCACCTAACTGCTTGCAAGTCCCATCTTTTTATTAATGGTAAATTAAATTGCTGTTAAGGTCTCAGAATGAATGGAAATCATCCCTTTTGAACCCAGATTATTAAGAACTGCAATGCTAGGTTAAGAAAAGCAAAGAAGGGTTACAAATTGAAAGCACTGTTGCTTTTACAAATATAAAATGTTTCCTGTTTCTGTGTGTACATATATATCTTTCAGAAGAAAAAATCACATAGTTAGGATTATTAATTTAAGATGGTTAGGATGAACTCTAAGATGAAATAGTCTTCCTTTACTATTAAGATGTTAAATATCCCAAGATCAAGGATAGAGCTGAAATTATTGTTTCTTCTGTGATCGTAAAATATACAGAGTGAAGCCTTTTATCTTGTGACCTAGTGACAGGGGTCATAGGTTTGATTGTATTAGAGAAGGGAATGGATTTCCTATGAAAGCATAACCTCAGGAGCCCTAACCCTAAGAAGAATGTTAGACTTATTTTACTGCAAACTTCATTCTGAGTGTTTAAAAGCTGACAAACCACTTTTGAGTATGTCTAACACATAAGTTTCTGTGTAAAATAATTTTTTGGAAAAATTGCCACCTCCAAAACATTGCAAAGTGAAGTTGTTTGTACAACTGCACTGGTACTTGCACTTGCCAAAGCCCAGCGTAATACAGAGAAGCTGATGCGTAGCTTCCCCCACACCAACGTGTCAACATGCCTCATGTTAAGCTAAATGTCTTATTGCTTCAATATTTACATCCCTTTTGACTGAAGATTTCAAGTCATGTCAAATATTATGATGGTACTCTTTTGTTAATCAGACTTCTAGACTGGGCACAATCCAAATCAGTATAAATGCTACAGAAGTTCTTGGCTAGACAATAAACTACTGGCTACCACATTCTACTATTAGAAATTACAATAGCCTTAAAAAGGAGAATTGTACCAAATCACAATCCATATTAATATTATATTAAAATTAAATCCCAGCAGTTAAAACACTAAAGCCATGTAGTAAAGTTACCTTCTGCCATTCAAGTTCCTGTTTCTCTACAACGATTTTACCGATTTGATCTTCATAATTAATCTCCGTTTCCTAGTTAAAAAACAAACAAACATATTGTAGACAGTACCTGCAAATCAAACACCAACATAAACTGTGTATTCATACTTTTCTTCCTTTACAGTCCAGTACACAGAATAGTATGTGCCTACACACCACACAGCAAAAAAGGCAACAAAAGCTCTCTGGATGCGGTAAAATAGCAGATTAGTTCAGCTGTTTTTGTCAGAAAATTTGCAGAATAAGTAACTTAGATTGAAATGCATAGCAGAAGATTAGAGCTAGGATTATAGCTCTCTTAATTAGCAGTAACAGTTCCCTCTTCATACATATTGTCTTCTGCATCTTACAACAAAACCAGACTCAAAGGGAATAAACCAGACTTGACTTACAGTTGAAAAATGATTGAGAATTCTGATGAACTGAGTCAAAATACTGAGATTAAGAGAAATTCAGCAAGCTGCAATAAGTGCTTCAAGAACCAATGGTTAGTCAATGATACACATAATCATGGTTAAATGAGTCAGGATCTTTGGGACACCTTAATTATTCAACTCAAAGCATTTGAATCTTTATTCTTTTTGACATGTCCCAGGACAACTGAAAAGTTTGTGTCAGCAATTACTTCTGTTATTATGGAAAAAGTGAAATATTTATCATAACCTTTTGTGCCAGGAAGCCTTCTGACCCACCAGATGAAAGTACAAAGTTAAACGGAAGTCATGGATAATCAACAAGTATTTTTGATAAGATGAGCTACCAGAAAATCTTAGAAGAACATTACTAAAGTCTAAAGTTTCCTTCACAGTCCAGAACATGTACTAGTAACAGGAAGGTGCATCACATCTCCTCTTCTTGCAGAAGCACTTTGCCAAGAATCAAACTATTACTGTGATAATAAATGAGACGTACCTGCTGATAATCACAGTTGTTAAAAATTTATGGGAATTTTCCTGAAACATTCTGGTATTAAAGTCAAATTTTCCTAACTGGAATCAGCTTCCCCTTCGAGTCAAATTTTTATGAGCACTGGCCTTCCTTTACAAATACAATACTCAAAAAAGGAAGAACAACAGGTTGCCCTATCAAACAGTCATGACATCTTGCAAAAATAGTATTTAGGCTTTTGATGCATATCATAAGCAATTCACCACTGTCCTGCTATTGCAAATGGTCAAAATAATGAATATCCTTTAAAGACCTGGAGAGCTACACTAATGTGTTGCTCTGAGCTTCAAAAAGTTAATTTCCTGCCTGTTCTCTGCACACTGATGATCACCTTGAAAAAGCGACCACTTTAAGGTAAGATTCTCTTCGATGAATTGGTGCACTAGTAACATGTATTGACGTCTTGTGTTGGACACACTCCAACAAGGGCCAAACAGACTGTATGAGGGTAAAAGAGTACTCCCAATACTTGAACTGTGTTCTCTGAATTACTGTATTTTGATATATTATGTGCACCTTTATGCTTTTTTTGAGTTCAACTTCCCCACTCCAGTTTAAAACCTGCATTCTAAACTGATGAAAAAATAAGCACTCTTGGAACGACTCACACCTCAACAGCCCAGACTGCTACAAAAGAAAGGGCTATAATCCTCAGGGAAACAGTGACAAAAAAGTGCCATTTATGGATCTCTCTAGTAATAAATTAAAAGCAGGCCTCAAAAAGATTATTTTCTTGATACTGGGTTTTAAGTAAAATTCTACTGAACTGCAATACCATGAATGACTATTACTTATAATGAAAAAAAAAAAAAAAAAAATCACCTCTGGATGAAGTAATAAATTTTCTGAAACAGTGAAAGAGCAAACTGAGTTTCTTCCTCCTTCCACAGTGTAGCAGATAATACAAATGTTTTGGCTACAAAGAATGAAGTATGCTGCATCTTTAAGAAATGCAATTTTTTCCTAAACCCAGTACAAATGAGGGTTCCAAGTTTTTGATATAAGGATATTTACAACGCTTCACCAATTTGTGTAAAACTATTTTAAAGAAGATTTTGCAACCCTTTCTCACTTGGTATAACATTTGTTCTATAGTACCACTGTACTATCAATAGAAATAAAATGGCAAAGTATGTCCCAAGGTGATTTAAAATACGTTTTTGACATTGCCATCTTTTATAGGTTTAAGGGTCAAAACTGACTTCCTTGATTAACAGGCAGTTTACAGGCACATGTGTGGATAGAAATAACACACACTTCTATCCACAGGAGGCTACCGCTAAGCATTTCAAGAGTTACTTGCAGGATCTAAAACTAAAGCTCAACACTCATGTGAATTTTATATGTATAAAATATTGAACATACATTTAAAATTAAAATTTCGCTCACAGAGAACTAGAGAAAAGTTCTTTAGCTCTTGCTTCTCTGATATGTACCAGTAGAATATAGATGGAGAAGAGACCTAAAGATTTCATATGCCTTAAGGGGAAAAACAAACAAACAAACAAAAAACGGGGGGAGAGAGAGAATTGAAAAGATTATCAATGCTTCCCAGTTCTGCCTTAACAAATAGTACTTCAGAGTTGCAATGAATTTGTTTTCTGATACTAATCTATAAGTACTGAAAGAAAAAGACATCCCCCTAAGTTCCCTGAAGTGATAAAAACAAATAAGGTTGACTTACAGCTTCTTAGAGAAGTGTAATCTTAAGCAATTTATGTCATTAAGCAACAAATGCTATTAAAATGATATATTATTAGTAAAAGCCTTGTTCAAAATTGTAAGAAGTAAGGATTATAAAATCTGACCCTTAAACACACCATGTAAATTATTCCTAAACTAATCAAAATGCACTGCAGTAGTATTCTTCCATAACTCCAGACTACGTATTTCTACCACTCCCCTGTGCAGGCACTAGCATATGTAAAGGTATTTCAGAGACAAAACCAGAATTTTCATCCAAGTGCACAACTACACAGGGAGGAGGAGGTTGCCAGTTATCCCATGGATCAGATCTAGCCTCAGGGAACCCAAGAATCTGTACCAGTGCAACACAAGCAACAGTAACATGTTGCCGCAGGAAATGTAGCATGGACTTAGATCAACATAATGGACAGTAAAACTACCCCCAGAATACTTGAAGTGCCTGCACATTTGAGTCCTAATATGCTTTTTGATAACATGCTAGCAAATTTTTCAAGTATATATTTTGAAAACATGCAAACTAGTCACAGTGACTACTGCATTTCTTCAGCTTCTATGCATATAACTGTCTCTCCTTTTCTTTGTAGACTCATCTAGTTTGGTATATTTATTATAAGTCAAAAGCTCAAGTTTAGAGCATTTACAAAACAAACTTCAAACTGCAACTAGCATCAGAAAAGAAATACAGCTATGAAGGTGAAGTGGTAACAGAGAGAAAAAAGCTTAACATATGCTCTGTGATTCTGACCTCACTAAAATTTATGGCAAATATATCACTAATTTCAATGGTTGTTGGAGATCAACAAGTATCTATCCATATTAAAATTACCATGAAATAAAAGGAAAATAATATAATCTTTGAAAGGGGAGCAATGTAGCAGATACTAGCATTACAAATTCTTCACAAAGAAAACTTCAATTCACATAGACTGGGCTTACCAAAATGCAACAGCTACCTAAATGAAACCCAGCCTTTGGAGTATATAAAAAAGCAGCACATACACCATTTCAATTTTAAAATGTGTAAGTATTTTAAATCCTAATGAGGGCACTGAAAATACAGAAATAGATTTTTGTGCAGATACTTGGTTTAAAATTTCACACTTGTTCTAAGAAACAGCATGTTAAAATTTAAGACATTTATAAGTGTTAATTGCCACACCCATACCAAACACTTTACATTTAACTAAATAAATACAATAATACAAGCTTGAAAACTGCATTAAATTCCATTTTAATTGAGCCCTTTGCTTTGAATACTAAAGAGGATAAGAACCAAAGTTCTAAGTGAACAACACTTCTCCAACTTACTCCAAAATTATAAAGGAAAATCTGGAAGTTATCAAAAACGTGTACATATGTAACTACTGTTGGAACCCTCCCCCCCCCATCATAAATACTTAAACTGAGAATGACAATTACATGATGAAAGTGTTCTCATGTGAAATCACTAACAATTATAAGCCTTATCCATCAATTTTACTTCTTTCAAAGGACATTTATAGTTTACCCAATTTGAATTGAAAGCTTTTAAAACTTGTGTGAAGCTTTTTTTTTTTTTTTTTTTTTTAAGTTCCACCAGCTGTTTAATAAGACAAAAACATTTTTGTTATATTTAGGAGAATAATATTGTATATAACTTTGATGGGGTATCAAAAACCCACAAAACCTTAAAAGTGTTCCTTTTTTTATTATCTGCCTTAGGACTACATGGATTTAAGTGTTTTTATAAAAAAGACTACCATAACAATAAAAGAGGAGTAATTTGATGGTTTATTTACTTGTTATAACCTTTAGAAAGTGTCAAGCCTTCTTTAAAGTGTTTGCTTCAGGCTGTAGTTTTACAAGATGGGCTGTGGATTGGTCAAGCCCCCTCGATTCTTGACCCTGAACAGATTTAGGAACAGAGTACAGCTGGCTCATGTCCAGGCAGCCAAAACTGCTGCTAGGTACTTTTATTATCTTTTTTGAACTCATAATCTACCTCCTACAAAATTGCACATCCAATTTCTCATGCAGGTCAATCAAATAGTACTCAGAAACTACAGTTTCTGATTGTTTCGTACTATAATTAGAATAACCTTCATGAACTAAACAGTCCAGTATAACTTTCAGTAGACCGCATGGATATCCTTCTTAAGTTTTGTTCCCAGGACAAATGTTAAAGGGAGAGAAAATATTTATAACAGCTTTATTCTAACTTTAGTTCCTGACACAACATCTTTGGATCTTAATAGTTATGACAGGTAACCACTTTCCTTTTTCAGAAGCAGAGAAACAGAAATGTATACCAACCACCTCTTCCTTTGGAAATCTTTCATTGCTCTGTCCTTGATTCCACTGCATAGGCTGCAATTGCTCTGTATTTAAATAAAACTCAGCTATCGAAACATATTCCTTTACGTGTTTGCATTGATACTTACAATGCTTTTCTCTCCAACTTCAAGTAATCACTTCCTAATCAAAAGCCACATTATATACTAACACAGAAATTATAAGCTAACACGCTGCTTACTGACTTGAATAACAATGTTGTGTGTCACAGTCATGAGATCCATAAACTTCAATATTGCTTATTCTTTTATATCCACATACACACTTTTCTTTCTTTTTTAAATATTCAGCTTTCCTTGTTTCCATTATCTTGCTAAAAAGCACCCTAATTTACATTTAGGCAGAAAATCCAGATACAAGACTGGCTAGAAGTTTTTGTTCTGTTTCCCTGCAGCCTGTGTTAGTGGTATCCTGTTTGCTGACTTCTAGGTAACAACAACAACAACAACAAAAGACACCCACATTTCTATTCTGTTATTTTATCATTTTTTCTCCCCCCTGCTCTTAATTTCCTCTTTTTATTCTATCCTTTAAGAGAATCAAGTTCTTCACCATTCTTACTGTTTGTTAGCAGTTAGAATTGTTCCTTGCAATAAACCTCACGAAATCTTGCATTTCCCTAGCATCCTCTTTATTTTGAGAAAACATTTCTGCCTTACTTTCTGCAATAGTAATTGTCCTCACGAACAGAAACTTCAAAATAGAGTATTAAAACATTCCTTTCTTTCATGATTCTATACTTAACCTATGCAACAGCCTGAAAATAACTTAAAACCAAGCTCTTTTCAATTAAAAAAAATTAAAATATTTATTTATGCAACAGTTTCATTCAATCTCACATTTTTGGTTGCTGTAGAATTATTGTTTCCACACAGCTGCCTATATAGCTATAGCAGGTGCCTCTGGTGCCCTTTTTAATTTCTCTGCTATTCCACACATCTGAAGGTGGTGGTTCTCCCGCAGAACATGCCTCCAACAAGGTTTAGCTTTACGTGTCTTGTAATGTTTCTGGTTTTTTTTAGGTCTGGATAGTCAACCAATATGACTGTTATGACCATAACTGGCATGTCCACCAATATACCATTAATAACTCAAGTTTAGTCCTTCTGCTTTGCTCTTCCATCTGGTAACCAAGTTCATGGTTTCATCAAATTTCTTCATTTAATATCTCAAAAAACAATTTGCCTTTTGGGCCTAAGTGACATTTCCAAATACTAACCTTATAATGCAACTTTCAATTTTCATCTCAATACTGAACTCCACTTGCCCATCTTATCTGTGAAACACTGCTAAATAGATGAGTTAGCTCTGCACAATTATGTACCTCTCTCCCATTCTGGAACAGACTAGCCCTGGAATCCAGAGCTACCAAATCCTTCACAGTTGCCAGAAAGCAGAAGTACATTTTGGCAATGGGAGAGAGTAGTTAAGAGTGAGCAAAGCTCCTTCCTGTTCTCCCTGTAAGAAAACCTAGAAATAGGCCACTGTGCTGAAGAACTTGGAGTAGGCTAGCCAAAGCCATAGCAAAGGTAAAGTAGGAGGAATTGAGATAAACTTGCTCAAATCTATCTGAAAGGAAAAGCACATACAACTCTGCAGCAGTAGGGTAAGCTACTGCTTCTGAGAACAGCAACCAGAAAAAAACATTCAAGCTGAGATGTTGTGAAAGCCATAATATCTGCGTCATGACAACAGACATGATTCAGGATTTGTCTCTTTTAGCAAATAAGTAAGAAAATACAAGAAGGACATTTACTTTCTCAATGACTGCTTACTGGCCATCAGCATGAAAGTGGGAAAGCACAAAAAGGTCTAATTTATACAAAAACAGAAGAAGGCAGAACAAAAGACAGAAAGGGACAGAAACTAGAAAAAACAGGGAAAAGGAAGATGAGAAAAAGAGCATTAGGGGCAGGGAAGGAGACTAGAATCAATAACAGCAAAATAATAGCACCAACTAGCCTTTAAGGAATATTCCTGTCCACAACATGGAACTGATTCCAGAAGCCTTGAGACCCCGCATTCCTGTGCTGTGAGCACAGGTAGGAAATTCCCTGGCAAATCAGACATCTCATCCCCACTTCTGGTGGCTGATTCTAATACCACCTGCTATGTCGACATACACCTTTGGATCAAGCAAAGGAGAAGTTTTATACAGTGCTTGACAGTAAATAGTAGGATGATAAATACCAGTAACAAGTCAATATGGCTTCAATTTACAAAATTCAGGGGTAGGGGAGGGTTCCAGGATTCTAAAAGAAAATATTTAAAGCATCTATATTAAAATATTCATTTGAACATAGAAAATGTTTTTAGGGGTAAACTCAATGCCCTTTGCAATGCTAATGTTCTTTAATACAACCTAGTGTTCTTTTATGGTAAAGAAAAATTACCTTGTAAAAAATGTGAGAAAATTTGACAGCTGGAAAAAACGCTTCTTAAAAAGTAATTTAGTTAAAAGATAAGCACTACCAAGTTATATCTATATCATAACTGCCCAAAGAAAGAAGAGCAAAATTTATTCTTTGTTATTTTCACTAAACAGAAGAGTATCAAACCTAATAAACTCAAGGCACAAATGACAGAGTCTGTAGTATTAGCCAGACTTAACACCAGAAAGAGCCTCAACAGGTGCTTGTTTTCAGGTATGGAGACAGGTCACTGAAACTTACCCTTTGCACCAAAGAAAAACATTAGTAAAATTTTAAAAATCATCACTAAGATTTATCTTTCTTGTGTTCAGCTAATCAACACCTACACTGCTTCAACTGCTACTAAAAACACCCATATCCCCAGGGTATTAAAATACATTTCTACGGAATTAACGAAGAGTTTCCTTAATGTCTTATGTTTACATGCTTTTCTGGCTGAGGATGGTTTTTTTGTATCGAGGACAAGAAAGAAAATAATTCAATACACAACATATGTGCTTTCTTGTCCTTGTAAACATTATCCTTAAACCTAATGTCGGTTGTCCTATATGCATTGTACTTCAGAAAGCATTAAAGACTTCCAATTGACCTACTATGCTGCAACTTTATACTGTCAAAATCAATTATATTTATCTCTTATGAAAAGGATCATCTCTTATTACTCAACAAAATGAAGTCGGCTGATTGCAAAGCAGGGCTGACAGACTTCGGAACAAAGTGAATGGGATAGCCACCACAAAAGAATCACTGGGCTGATCGTTGCTTGATGAGTGTGAAAGCTAAACTGGCA
The DNA here is from genome assembly GCF_900496995.4 of Aquila chrysaetos chrysaetos. NCBI lineage: Eukaryota > Metazoa > Chordata > Aves > Accipitriformes > Accipitridae > Aquila > Aquila chrysaetos. The sequence continues at coordinate 21,313,751 of NC_044019.1, read as the reverse complement.
AAAAAATAGAAGGACATTCAAACTATTGGAGTGTGAAGTAATCCCTGGGGGCAGGGGAAAGAGTAATATCATTTTTTGTAGCTTTTAATTACATACATATTCATATTAAGTCAATTTATATTAGAACAAAGACTCTATGAACAGCCAAAAGAATAAAGTGAAGCTGTATCAAGTATAATAGTTTAAGCAATATACTCTCCAGAATAAACATGCACAGCTACCATTAATTGGTATTTAATCTGTAAAATAGCAGAACAGTCACTTATTATCAGCAACTCCTCTAAATTATTTTTGTTTTGAGAGTTTAACTACAGTTATATGCTTAACCAAGAAAAGTGAAAAACAGATAGATGAAGTAACTCAGTGCATTTATTTATATAAGCATATTCAGAAAAATGAATTTTCTTCTTTAAAATAGTATCTTATGATATCAAGTACAGATTGTATCGTCTCTCAAAATAGTTTAATATTTAATTAAGAGTTTAATTTTTATCCGTCTAGCTTCGCACAGATAATTTCATCTGCAAATTAACTTTGATTAATTTGAATTTATACTACAGTACAACCAGCCATTCAAGGCAGTTTATTGAACTCAAAATACATGATAGTTCCTGCCCTGAAAAGACTCCTGTCTAAGTGACAAGCAAGACCAACAATGGGAAGAGAAACAGAAGCAAACCAAGGTAAAATATCTCGTTTAAGGTCAAGCCACAGGTCAAAGACAAAATTGAGAGGAAAATCCACTATACTGGTTATACTGCCTTCATCAGCCTATCAGTCTACTGTGAGCCTCACAAGCAACTTGTAAAAGAAGTGGCAAAAGTAGTAAGAAACCAGCAGAACTTTTACTTCACTTTCTTATGCAGCAGTTTTGTGGGTTTTCTGTTTGTTTGTTTGTTTGTTTGTTTGTTATGGCAGTTATTCTTTTGTTTATGGTTTTTAAAGAGGGGATTATAGCATTTAACTTAGATCAAAATAAGCACAAATCAAGCATGTCATCAATACTAATATTTTAAAAGTAATAATACACATCTTTTGAACAGGTCAAATTCATCAAATGCAGAAAGATATACTTTAGGTCTTTCAAAAAAACTAACAGTTCAGAAACACTAAGGGGAGAAATAGAAACAAATGTTTACAGACATACAACTGAAAAAGTAACCACAGAAAAACATAACTGAAAAATTAACCACAGAAAAAAATATAGCTGCCTTCAACAGTGCAGAAACAATTTTACCTTAGTACTACAAGATGATTCAACTCGTATTTCAAACACAAAACACACACCCCACCCCCAATACTCAATATGTTATTATTGTAGAGCTCTAGCTTAATAGTTTAGCAATTTAAAAATGGTGAAATAAGGCAGATTTGGTTATCACAGTAGCTCTTTGCCCTTTTAGGCAATTCTAAAAAGCACAAGTAAACAGACAAAAATAAGTCAAAATCACTGCTTTTCTGGAAAATAGTAAATCCATCCATGAAATGAGAAAGACTTATGGACTTGGCAATGACTTGGATTCTCTTTCTTTCCTCTTCATATCAAAGGCTGTTCTTAAAGAGAGGAACTACAATGAAATACAAAAATTTAATGTAGATCATTTTTGTCTATAGCCTGGTGATCAACTGTAGCAACTTTGTACATTATTACAGGAAAGCCAAATTCATTGCCATGCAACCCTGTTATCTTTGTGCTGCCTGCAGAGAAATTTCTAATACAGACACTGCCTAAACCCATGACATTTTTAAACAAAATCCTGGTTGGTGAATTACTTAAAAAAAATGCTGCTTAAGTGTGTGTAAACTTCATGATGTATTTTATGATTACATAGAGGGAGACAGAAATAAGACAAAGAAACACTAAAAAACAATATAAACACATTTACCCTTCTTATACGCAATTCTTCTATTGTCTCCAATAAACTTGTTTTAAAGTCTAACAGTCGAATGGAAAGTAATGTCTCTGATGGACTTTGAAGACTAGAGTCAAGTGCCTGTGTTTTAAAGTCTGCATCCATTCTTCAAACTTGTTTCTGCAAAATAAAAATGTGTATTTCCTCTCCAGTTTATCTTTAAGAGAATATTCAAACTGCAAAATTTGCAAATATGGAAGCAAATTCTTTTTGCAAAGAGTAAAACTACTAGTTATAGCCATCATGCAATGAACAATATTTTCATTTTAAATTACTGTGCGATATTGTAATAGAAAACAAACAGCTTTATCATTAACTCACCACATTCATTTGTTTTTCCTCTTTTTTTGGCTTGGTTTTAGTTTTAAATAAAGACTGTGATGAGCATGAAAAAGGTAGTAGTACAGGGTTTTTTTCCAGAGCTACTGCCCTACACTGGCATGAAGGTACTGCAAGTAACACATCAGGCCATGAAAAAGTAACCACCTACCTTCAAGATTTCAAAAATCACAAGACAGGCTCAATTTTAAAAGACACCTTCAGACTGGCTTGAAATTATTAACTAAAGGTTCATTCACAGTTTCTGCTTCTGAATTTTAACAACAAAAACTTTTTGGTTCTCTTCCCACAAGATCAAGTATCAAAACGTTGTACTC